>NC_086448.1:284860570-285160570 GCF_028390025.1 Pseudophryne corroboree
CACATGTCCGTGGTTAAGTGGACATTGGGTACAACTGCATTTTGTAGGACACTGGTGAGTCTTTTTCTGACGTCCGTGTACATTCTCGGTATCGCCTGCCTAGAGAAGTGGAACCTAGATGGTATTTGGTAACGGGGGCACACTGCCTCAATAAATTGTCTAGTTCCCTGTGAACTAACGGCGGATACCGGACGCACGTCTAACACCAACATAGTTGTCAAGGCCTCAGTTATCCGCTTTGCAGCAGGATGACTGCTGTGATATTTCATCTTCCTCGCAAAGGACTGTTGAACAGTCAATTGCTTACTGGAAGTAGTACAAGTGGGCTTACGACTTCCCCTCTGGGATGACCATCGACTCCCAGCAGCAACAACAGCAGCGCCAGCAGCAGTAGGCGTTACACGCAAGGATGCATCGGAGGAATCCCAGGCAGGAGAGGAATCATCAGAATTGCCAGTGACATGGCCTGCAGGACTATTGGCATTCCTGGGGAAGGAGGAAATTGACACTGAGGGAGTTGGTGGGGTGGTTTGCGTGAGCTTGGTTACAAGAAGAAGGGATTTACTGGTCAGTGGACTGCTTCCGCTGTCGGCCAAAGTTTTTGAACTTGTCACTGACTTATTATGAATGCGCTGCAGGTGACGTATAAGGGAGGATGTTCCGAGGTGGTTAACGTCCTTACCCCTACTTATTACAGCTTGACAAAGGGAACACACGGCTTGACAAATGTTGTCCGCATTTCTGGTGAAATACTTCCACACCGAAGAGCTGATTTTTTTGGTATTTTCACCAGGCATGTCAACGGCCATATTCCTCCCACGGACAACAGGTGTCTCCCCGGGTGCCTGACTTAAACAAACCACCTCACCATCAGAATCCTCCTGGTCAATTTCCTCCCCAGCGCCAGCAACACCCATATCCTCCTCATCCTGGTGTACTTCAACACTGACATCTTCAATCTGACTATCAGGAACTGGACTGCGGGTGCTCCTTCCAGCACTTGCAGGGGGCGTGCAAATGGTGGAAGGCGCATGCTCTTCACGTCCAGTGTTGGGAAGGTCAGGCATCGCAACCGACACAATTGGACTCTCCTTGTGGATTTGGGATTTCGAAGAACGCACAGTTCTTTGCTGTGCTTTTTCCAGCTTGAGTCTTTTCATTTTTCTAGCGAGAGGCTGAGTGCTTCCATCCTCATGTGAAGCTGAACCACTAGCCATGAACATAGGCCAGGGCCTCAGCCGTTCCTTGCCACTCCGTGTGGTAAATGGCATATTGGCAAGTTTACGCTTCTCCTCCGACAATTTTATTTTAGGTTTTGGAGTCCTTTTTTTACTGATATTTGGTGTTTTGGATTTGACATGCTCTGTACTATGACATTGGGCATCGGCCTTGGCAGACGACGTTGCTGGCATTTCATCGTCTTGGCCATGACTAGTGGCAGCAGCTTCAGCACGAGGTGGAAGTGGATATTGATCTTTCCCTAGTTTTGGAACCTCAACATTTTTGTTCTCCATATTTTAATAGGCACAACTAAAAGGCACCTCAGGTAAACAATGGAGATGGATGGATACTAGTATACAATTATGGATGGACTGCCGAGTGCCGACACAGAGTTAGCTACAGCCGTGGACTACCGTACTGTACTGTGTCTGCTGCTAATATAGACTGGTTGATAATGAGATGTAGTATGTATGTATAAAGAAGAAAGAAAAAAAAACCACGGGTAGGTGGTATACAATTATGGACGGACTGCCGAGTGCCGACACAGAGGTAGCTACAGCCGTGGACTACCGTACTGTACTGTGTCTGCTGCTAATATAGACTGGATGATAATGAGATGTAGTATGTATAAAGAAGAAAAAAAAAAACACGGGTAGGTGGTATACAATTATGGATGGACTGCCGAGTGCCGACACAGAGGTAGCTACAGCCGTGGACTACCGTACTGTACTGTGTCTGCTGCTAATATAGACTGGTTGATAATGAGATGTAGTATGTATGTATAAAGAAGAAAGAAAAAAAAACCACGGGTAGGTGGTATACAATTATGGACGGACTGCCGAGTGCCGACACAGAGGTAGCTACAGCCGTGGACTACCGTACTGTACTGTGTCTGCTGCTAATATAGACTGGATGATAATGAGATGTAGTATGTATAAAGAAGAAAGAAAAAAAACCACGGGTAGGTGGTATACAATTATGGACGGACTGCCGAGTGCCGACACAGAGGTAGCTACAGCCGTGGACTACCGTACTGTACTGTGTCTGCTGCTAATATAGACTGGATGATAATGAGATGTAGTATGTATAAAGAAGAAAGAAAAAAAAACCACGGGTAGGTGGTATACAATTATGGATGGACTGCCGAGTGCCGACACAGAGGTAGCTACAGCCGTGGACTACCGTACTGTACTGTGTCTGCTGCTAATATAGACTGGATGATAATGAGATGTAGTATGTATATAGAAGAAAAAAAAAAACCACGGGTAGGTGGTATACAATTATGGATGGACTGCCGAGTGCAGACACAGAGGTTGCTACAGCCGTGGACTACCGTACTGTACAGTGTCTGCTGCTAATATAGACTGGATGATAATGAGATGTAGTATGTATAAAGAAGAAAGAGAAAAAAACCACGGGTAGGTGGTATACAATTATGGACGGACTGCCGAGTGCCGACACAGAGGTAGCTACAGCCATGGACTACCGTACTGTACTGTGTCTGCTGCTAATATAGACTGGATGATAATGAGATGTAGTATGTATAAAGAAGAAAAAAAAAATCACGGGTAGGTGGTATACAATTATGGATGGACTGCCGAGTGCCGACACAGAGGTAGCTACAGCCGTGGACTACCGTACTGTACTGTGTCTGCTGCTAATATAGACTGGTTGATAATGAGATGTAGTATGTATGTATAAAGAAGAAAGAAAAAAAAACCACGGGTAGGTGGTATACAATTATGGACGGACTGCCGAGTGCCGACACAGAGGTAGCTACAGCCGTGGACTACCGTACTGTACTGTGTCTGCTGCTAATATAGACTGGATGATAATGAGATGTAGTATGTATAAAGAAGAAAGAAAAAAAAACCACGGGTAGGTGGTATACAATTATGGATGGACTGCCGAGTGCCGACACAGAGGTAGCTACAGCCGTGGACTACCGTACTGTACTGTGTCTGCTGCTAATATAGACTGGATGATAATGAGATGTAGTATGTATGTATAAAGAAGAAAAAAAAAACCACGGGTAGGTGGTATACAATTATGGATGGACTGCCGAGTGCCGACACAGAGGTAGCTACAGCCGTGGACTACCGTACTGTACTGTGTCTGCTGCTAATATAGACTGGATGATAATGAGATGTAGTATGTATAAAGAAGAAAGAAAAAAAAAAACACGGGTAGGTGGTATACAATTATGGATGGACTGCCGAGTGCCGACACAGAGGTAGCTACAGCCGTGAACTACCGTACTGTGTCTTCTGCGACTGGATGATAAATAATGATATAAAAAATATATATATATCACTACTGCAGCCGGACAGGTATATATTATATAATGACGGACCTGCTGGACACTGTCTGTCAGCAGAATGAGTTTTTTATAGAATAAAAAAACACCACACAAGTCACACGACGAGTGTTTAACTTTTTCAGGCAATCACAATATAGTATACTATACTGGTGGTCAGTGTGGTCAGGTCACTGGTCAGTCACACTGGCAGTGGCACTCCTGCAGCAAAAGTGTGCACTGTTTAATTTTAATAATATGTACTCCTGGCTCCTGCTATAACCTATAACTGCTCCCCAGTCTCCCCCACAATTAAGCTGTGTGAGCACAGTCAGATATTATACATAGATGATGCAGCACACTGGGCTGAGCACAGATATGGTATGTGACTGAGTCACTGTGTATCGTTTTTTTCAGGCAGAGAACGGATTATATTAAATAAAACTGCACTGGTGGTCACTGGTCAGTGGTCAGTCACTAGTAAACTCTGCACTCTCTAGTACTCCTAAGCTCCAGTAAATCAAGTGTCTCTGTCTCAATCTCACTCTCTCTCTTCTAATCTAAATGGAGAGGACGCCAGCCACGTCCTCTCCCTATCAATCTCAATGCACGTGTGAAAATGGCGGCGATGCGCGGCTCCTTATATAGAATCCGAGTCTCGCGATAGAATCCGAGCCTCGCGAGAATCCGACAGCGTCATGATGACGTTCGGGCGCGCTCGAGTTAACCGAGCAAGGCGGGAAGATCCGAGTCGCTCGGATCCGTGTAAAAAAAGCTGAAGTTCGGGCGGGTTCGGATTCCGAGGAACCGAACCCGCTCATCTCTAATATATACACACACAAGGTGATTCAAAAGTCGCAGTACACCCTTTTGAAAAATTTTATGAACATAAAGACTCGAGACATTGGACATTGCACAGATGGAATCGTTTGTTTGTTAGTTGTGTACAGTATGTATATCCAATATCTGTCTTTGCTGCAATTCTTTTATCTCTGAGGTATTATTGATTGTTCACTATAAGTGTTATCATAGTGGTATAGAAATAGAGCTGCCATAATGTCATGTCCAGATTGTAGACGAAAGAGGTCAGAGGAGTGTCACAGAATTTTTAATGATTATTTAAAAGATCGTATATTAACCACAATGAGTGATAATGACACTGATCTGGACTCTATTTGTTTCCATATGGAAAAATTGTTAATAAAAGAAATGAACTAAAGCTGGGAAGTTACATCAACAGAAAGATATTTAGAGGCATGGAGGATACCGAGAGGCTGACGTATCCATAAAAATCCTACATTTGGAAATGAAAATGCTGTATTTAAAGAGAAATGGTTTGGTATCCTAGATGCCTGTTCTCAAGAATTAATTAAATGAATTATATGCGAGAGAAAACCGGAATTAAATGAGGTTGTTGCAGAATTAAATAAACTTACAGAAAAAAAACAGACCTCTTGAAAAATCTGGAGGAACTTAAAGAACTAAAAGGGAATATAGATATTAAAGTGAAAAAAACTTGAGAAGGAAATAATTGAGACTAAAATATACAAATTTAAACGGGATTTGAATGATTATCGTTTAAATAATGTACATAATTGGACAAATCAAAGAGAATCAGGTTCCAGAAGGTCCAATATGGATGAACCTTGGCAGCAGGTGATATACAAAAGACAGAAAAATGGGTATCAAACTGAGAGAAGGTTTGGGAATAACACTCAAAATGGCCGACCCTATGCTAACAGAAAAACATCAGTGAACAACAGATACAAGGTATTAGAATCACCGCACTATCCTCAAAAAAACTAGAAAGGGAGGAGGTTCTGTACAGAAGCAATACAGGGAGGTCAGGAGAGAAAGAATCTTCTTACAGAAGCAGTGAGAGAGACTCCAAAAGGCAACAAAAGAAAACAGGAGGAACCAAGAGATGGAGTAGAGAAAAAATTAGAAGGCTGCACTGCAGATATAAGCAGGGATTTTTAATCTTTCAAGTTACGAATTAAAGCCACAGGAAATATCTATACTCAGTAGGGGGTTGAATTTTGCACCGGCTAAGACTCCAAGTGGATTTGCTCTTTTTTTGATGCCAAAAAATATGTCAGGTCCCTGACAATTAAGAGGCACTTCTTGAAAAAGGAAAATGAAAGTTATGTTAAAAATAATAAAGGGTTCAGAAATGAATCAGGGTTAAAACTAAAGTCTACCGTGGCCTAGCTGGATATGGAGTAGGACGTGATCTCCTAACTCCCCAGCCTAAATACTCCTGTAAAGTATCCTGCTGCCCTGAGTGTATGCCCACTGGTCGCTACAGTGATGTCTGAAGGGCCACTGACTAACCTGGGACGTGCTGCAGGGTGATTCTATGCCCTAATTCCTGGCAGGGAGCATTTCAAGGCACCGTGCTGTTCTGGCCAGGACTGGTCTGCATGCGGCCGTCGCCATCTTGTGGTTCTCCTACCTGGGCTCGTGGCCCTGATTACACCCTCTGGCTGGCCTGAATAATCCTGCTGGTGCCTGGAGTATGGACCGCGAGAACCCGCCGCTGCTAGCGCCTGCATACCTGGCTCCCTCCTGTGCTGGATTTCCTGCCGTGGAGCTGCCGTCCATGAGGGTCTGCCGGCCGCCATATTGTGATTGGCGGAGGTCGTGACCTGTGACCTCTCTCTGCTCCAGCCTGTCCTATTCTCTCCTGGGGAGCGGTCCGTGGCGCCCGCTGCTCTGTGTTACGTTCCTGGTGCTCAGAACTAGAGAGATGTTGCGTAGTGAGTCCAGAGCACCAGGACGTGACGCTGAAATAAGGTGTGGTACGGAAACAGCCCCTAGCACCCTACCTCCATTGTTTTACCCGTGTGGTCAGTTCACGCCTGAGTGACTAGGGTTTCTTGGGCCCACGGCAGCCGCGTTTGAAGGGCGGATTAGATCTGCCCAACTCCGATGCCCCCAGGTCTTAGAGTGAGACAAGGCGTGAACCGAGACAGGATAACAACAAGCGGACCTCTAACTAAAGCAAACAGAAAGCTAGGGGCTACTAACAACCCTAAAACTAAATATATGTGCGGCACGCCGCCAAAGGAAAAGAACAACAAAAGATACCACTGTCCACACCCCACACGGCACCGTCGTGTACCAGGGAGGACAGTGAAAAGCGGAAACCTCCGCAAAACCACCAGTACAAAATGAGCACAAGGACTAAGCGGCCTAGGCCGCAACACGCGGCAGAAGCCGCTACTCACGAAACCGGGAGAGAACCCCAATAAGCGAGAACCCCCAGATGACTGCAACAGGTTCACTTGGACTGGAAGGATTCCCAGGACCGGCTTCAGAACTCCAGGACTCAGGAGCACAGGGAGCAGGATCGACCAGATACAGCTGACCAGGAACAGACGTTGCAAGGCAGGAACAGCATACAGGAAGCTATCACCGGCGAGGCAGCAGTGTGCTGGCTCCCATAAAAAGGCCCTGCTGGCCAATGACAGGAGGGCCAGCAAGACCAGCCCCCAGACCCTAATTACTAGTTGCCGTGCAGCTGCCCTGCTGCACGAACAACTAATCAATCTTATCTGGCAACGGGGAACGCGGTCCACCAATGGCGTCCCCGTTGCCATGGACCCAGCGGCTGTGGACGCCCGGCGTCCTAGCGTTGCCAGGGCCCCGGCGCCTGAACTTCTCCTGCTCCCTACACTGCCTGGCTTACTTGGGCAGCTGCACAGCTTCTACTTCACTGCCTGGGAGCGAAGTGGCTTGTGCCTGAATCACTGTGGGGCTCTGCTGTGTGGAAGGTCTCCACATTGTTATTATATTAACCCCTGCACCTGGAAAGAAGTGCAATTTATGTGACCCTGCTGCAGCTTGCTGGTCTTTAGTATTGCTAGTGCTTGAGAGTTGTGGGGCTGTGTGGACTGGTGGTCCCTTTCCTGCATTTACCCCACCCCCTCTCTCCTCTGTGCTGCATATCTCGCTGCTGCATTCCTACCTGTGCTGACATTTATAACAGAGCCTTCATTCATTCATTTGACCCTGTTCTATAAACCCGATGGTCCGAAGGCGCCGTTCTTCTGCTGCGGCCCGTTTAGCTCAATTTGCTCACGTAGAACGCACTCCTGTTTCTCCTGTCTCCTCTGCATCGTCGACGGCCCCCTCCTCTCCCCCCTTGTCCAGCATGGCAGAAGCTGCGGAGGTTACCATGTCGCAAATATTGCAGGCCGTTACAGATTCTGAGAAGCGGCTTGCGGATAGAGTGGCGGAAGTTCATATTGACATTTCGCTTATACGACAGGATATGCAGAAACTCCGAGACAGAGTTGGGGAGACAGAGAACCGCATTTCTTCACTGGAAGACTCCTGTACACCTGTCCCCACCCACCTTGCTTCCCTGGAAACGGAGATGTCTGCGTGCAAGCTTAAATTGACGGATATCGAGGGGCGTCTCAGACGGAACAATGTTCCTTTTGTGGGTCTCCCAGAAAAGGCGGAGGGTTCTCAACTGGAACAATTTCTGGAATCCTGGCTGTTATCCACATTTGGCAAGGATTTGTTTACCCCACAGTTTGCTATTGAGAGGGCCCACCGTGTTCTTACTCGCCCCCTTCCTCCGGGTGCTCCGCCTAGGAGCTTCATCGCTAAGGTTCTTAACTATAAGGACAGGGACACTATTTTACGTCTCTCTAGGATTAAAGGCCCGTTGGAGCATGGAGGTCAGAGGGTGGCTGGGTTTCAGGACTTATCGGCTGAGGTCCAGAAGTCCCGTGCGCAGTTTACGCAGGTTAAGCAGCGGCTCCATGCTCCTGAACTACAATATTCTATGTTATATCCTGCTCGTCTTCGGGTGGTGTCCGGCAACCGCACACATTTCTTCGATACACCCAGGGATGCATCTACCTGGATTGATCTACAACCTCCACCTCGTGCTGCCCCGCCCTGAGAGACTTTTATTTGTGTTTTTTGTTTACACTGCTTTTCTCTTTTTACAGCGTCTATATTCTGTTATTTGGGTGCTGAATTTGTTTTTGTTTTTTTAGGGATGTCTTTTGCCAGGGCCATTGAATCTTCGTTATTGGCATGTTCCTGATGTTAGGCTGGGGACTTCACGTCCTTAAGGTTATGGGGTTTGGTTGCCCCGCAAATAAGTTTTTCTTACTTAATTTGACTCTCTCCTAGAGTCAGTGTAATGTTTGGGGTTAGGTGTACCTATGTTTGGGTTGGTATGCGGGGAGGGGGGGAGTTGGGTGTTGTTATTTTTCTTACTAATGTTTTGTTTTTTGTTTTTATATGTGCTTTTATTGTGCTGTTTGTTCCGAACGTGCTTGTGTTATGATTGCGTGGGGGATGGCCGGTGTCGTGATGGAGCACCAATGGCTTGCTGTTGCCTTACTTAAGGGCTATACGTCACTATGGTAAATGTTTTTTCATGGAACGTTAGAGGCCTTAATGATAGGGTTATGCGTTCCCTAGTTCTAAAATATACAAAATCCCAGATTCCTGGTTTAGTCTGTCTTATGGAAACACATCTTACTGGTAGACGAGTTCTCTCACTTAGGAAACCATGGGTGGGGTGGGCGTTTCACTCCACTTTCCATTTTAATTCCAGGGGGGTTTCAATATTGATTAATAAACATTTGAATTTTGCCTGTACTAAGGTCCAACTTGACTCACTAGGGTGTTATGTGTTTTGGGCTGGCGCGATACAGGGTTCCGCATTTGTGCTGCTTGCTATACATATACCTCCCCTGTATAACTCTGGAATTATGGTGAAGGCATGCGTCTTCATGCAGGAGTTTCCCTCCGCCCCAGCTATATGTATTGGTGACTTTAATGCTGTTTTGAACGAGGCTACAGATAGATGGAGGCCTGCTGCCCAGAGTGTGGCTTCTGGACCCACCCCCTTTGCCCGCTTGACTTCTGAGCTTGGTCTTGTGGATGTGTGGCGCCTACGTAACCCTTCTGTCAGCTGTTTTTCCTGCTTCTCTAGTTCATATGGAGTATTTTCCCATATTGATATGGCATTGCTTACACCCTCCCTGCTTCCCTGTGTGTCTTCAGTGAGATATTTATCCTGTGGAATATCTGACCATTCCCCTATATTGTTGTCTTTGTGTCTTGATATACCTAGGGGGGCATCATTTTGGAAGTTTAACCCTTTCTGGCTGACCCTAATGGGTGTGGCCTCTGAACTAATTGTGCTTTGGGAGTTTTTTTTAAATAATCCCATATGTGATAATGCTCTGTTGGTGTGGGATGCTTATAAAGCCTTCCTGCGAGGTTCGCTAATATCTAGAGTTGCCCAACTGAAGATAGCTAGCAGAAAATCTGAGGAGGAGTTGGGGAGGAGGAGTGCTGAGCTCGAGCAGACCTATTTGCGTAGCGGCCTCGCTGCAGATCGGGTGGAATGGCTGATTGTTCACAAGCAACTGACGGACCTACTCCTTGATAAATCAAAAAGAAATTTACTGTTCCGCGCTCATGATTTTTATATTCAGGGAGATCGGTCGGAAAAATTTCTGGCCTATTTGGCTAGGCAGGAGGTGCCCCCCGCCACTGTGCATAGCATTACGAGTATGTCTGGTATTGTTTGTACTGACACCCCTTCTATAGCTTCTAGTTTTTATACCTTTTTTTATATGTGTATAAATCCAGAGTGCCATATACGCCCTCAGCATTATCTGATTATTTTGATAAGATAGACGTTCCTTCTCTAAGCCCTAAGTCTCAACGATCTTTGGATGCACTGATTACACTGGAGGAGGTTAAAAATGCCATTATGTCCTTTCCCAGTAATAAGGCTCCGGGTGTCGATGGTCTCCCTATTGAACTGTACAAAACCCATTTGGATTTTTTTGCCCCCAAAATCCTGTTGATATTTGAATTACTGTTGCGGGGTAGCACTCTTCCCCTTTCTATGACGGAAGCACTGGTGGTGTTAATACCGAAGCCGGGTAAAGACCCCCTTCTTCTAGACTCGTACCGTCCTATCTCCCTGTTGTCAACTGACATAGAAATTCTTGCCAAAATTTTAGTGCTCCGGCTTAATACTGTGGTCCTGGAGATAGTCCATTGTGATCAAACTGGCTTTATGTCGGGCAGATCTACCACTGTCAATCTCAGATGACTATTTACGTATATGCAAGTGGCGGGGGATGAGCTGGACGGTGCGATAGTGGTTTCCCTTGACGCTGCCCGTGCTTTTGACTCCGTGGAATGGGTGTATCTGTGGGAGGCACTTGCCAGGTTTGGGATAGGCCTGTATTTTATGTCCTGGGTTAAACTTTTATATTCCTGTCCGGCTGCGAGAGTTGTGGTTAATGGTTTCACTACGGAGTCTTTTCTGTTGCCGAGGGGAACGCGACAAGGGTGTCCTCTGTCCCCACTGCTTTTTGCACTTGCTATAGAGCCCTTAGCTTGCGCTGTTAGGGCAGCAACAAATATAGTGGGACTTAGGGTTGTGGGTCAAGAGGAAAAAATTGGTGTATATGCGGATGATATGATACTATTTCTGAAAGATATATTCCCCTCTCTACCTGCTCTCTTAGACCTGGTCCGGGAGTTTGGATTTTTATCGGGTATTTGTATTAATTGGGGTAAATCGGTGGGGTTCCCGTTAAGTTCCTCTATGTCACCTCCATCCTCTTATGATCTTCCCCTTCAATGGTGCACCCAGTTTAAATACCTTGGTATTCAAATCTCTCACTCCCATAGAGATTTTGTCACCCTGAATCTAACCCCCCAAATTGATAATTTGCGCATGAAGTCGCGTATTTGGCAGAAACTCCCTTTAACTGTAACGGGTCGTGTGAATATTATAAAAATGATTATTCAACTCAAATTTCTTTATATACTGCAGAATGCACCAATTTATATCAAAGCCTCACAATTTTTGCTAATTTCCCGATATATTGCTTCTTTTATCTGGGGTGCTAAAAGGGCTCGTATTGCATATAAAACACTTTGCAGACCTAAAACGGAAGGAGGTTTGGCATTGCCGGACATACGTCTATACTATTTAGCTGCCCAATTGGTACAACTTTATGAATAGGTTGCCGGGGGACTAAGGGAACTTGTCGATTGCTCTTCTAGATACGGCTGGGCTATCATTTTCTCCAATACAATTTTTACTAGCAAAATCTTCGTTGTCCTCCCTCCCCCCTTTATTGCAACAGGCTCGCAGAGTATGGTTGGTGACTAAGAAGTTGCTGGGTGACTCCACAGTGGACCCTTGTTCTCCACTTTGGAATAATATACATTTTTCTGAGCTTTCTAGATTAGAGGGTAGTTCTATCTGGATCTCGCATGAGGTGTCTGCAGTGGGACAACTTTATCAGGATGGGGTGCTCCATAGCTTTGAATATCTGTCCACTACTTGTGGTGTTCCCAGACAATATTTTTTTTTGTTATTTACAGCTCCGACATGCACTGGCGGCACAGTGGCGGGGCTCCGCTCCACAACTCTCTGAATCCCCTGTTCACAAGATAACTCGGACTTTGCCTTCCCGTGGGAGGGTCTCGGCTTCATACTCCTCCCTTCTCTGCTCCTCTGGATTGGATGGGCTGACCGCCCTCCGAGCTAAATGGATACAGGATTTAGGTGCAATTGATGAGGAGGATTGGACACATATCCTGGCCTCCCCGCGTGCGGCCTCGGCGAGTGCTAGATTCCAGCAGATACAGCTATATATATTGCATAGGGTCTACTGGACTCCTTGCCGTCTGTTTCAAATTGGAGGCTCGACTTCTGATAAATGTCCTAGGTGTTCTGCTCCGGTTGCTGGGTTCTGGCATTTGCTTTGGTCATGCCCGTGGGTGAATGCCTTTTGGGAAAATGTCACGGTATCTATAGCTCGCACGGGTGTCCGAATTCCGCTGATGACTCCGCGCATTTGCATATTTGGTCTTGATTTGAGGGAGTGCCTCTCAATGCACTCCTACTCTATGTAACCATTGTTCTAGCATTGGCCAGGGTATGTATCGCTCGTACTTGGATGGCGCATGCTCCCCCCGTCATCTGCTGAATGGGTTGCTCTTGTGAATGCTACTCTCTCCCATGAACGCTTTATGTATACTAAACGAAACTCACTACTGAAATTTGATAAGATATGGGGTTTATGGGGGAACTCTCAATATTTTATTGACCCCTCACTTTAATTGATGGTTTTAGGTACTGTCTACAGTGGTGTGTTGCTCCTGGCATGGTCCGGCTGACTCTCCACTCCCAGGGCCGGAGCTTCCACTAGGCAGCTTTAGGCAGCTGCCTAGGGGCGCCGGGACCTGAGGGGGCGGCCTGCTACAGCTGCCTAAAAAAGGTAGCATAGTCCTACCTTTTACAGCCACTGCAATCCCCCAGAATGCGTATCTTACAGTAGCCTGCTAAGCTCCCGTATTGCAGCCTCCAGCTCCACCTTCACCCGGCACAGGCAGTAACTTTGACAGCTCCTGGAGTCCTGGCTGGGGGTGACCTGCAGCACTGCTCTTCATTCCAGGCTCTTTCACAGACTACTCAGTTTCAACTCTGCACTGCAGCCTGCAGGTAAGGTGGCTGCACAGTGCATTCTCTGCATTGATAAGGAAAGAGGGCGAGAGCAGCGGTGTGGTGAGGGGGTGGGGGGAGGAGATAAGGAGCAGGCATGCACACAGTCTGGGGGGATGAGCAGCAGCATGCACACAGATTTTGGGGGGATAGAACAGCAGACATTTACCAGAGTAGGGGGGAGGGGGTGAGAGCAGCATGCCTTTCATCTGAAGGGTGGGTAGGGGGCAGGGGGTGTAGTATGGTATGCCGGCGGCTGGGCTCCCAGCGACCAGCATACCGGCGCCGGGAGCCCAACCGCTGGCATACCGACAGAGTGGCGAGCACAAATGAGCCCCTTGCGGGCTCGCTGCGCTCACCGCGCTGCAGGCACGGTGGCGCGCTACGCTATTTATTCTCCCTCCAGGGGGGTCGTGGACCCCCACGAGGGAGAATATGTGTCGGTAGGCCGGGTGTCGGGATTCCGGCGCCGGTATACTGTGCGCCGGGATCCCGACATTCGGCAACCAGAAGACCACCCAGGGGAAGGGGCAGAAGATAGAAGTTTTGCCTAGGGTGCCGAGAAACCTTGCACCGGCCCTGTCCACTCCCCTTCAGGCAGTATAGCACGTATTTTGATTTTTTTTGCACTCTTCTATAATTGTATAAGATTATTCTGGAAAGTGTAGTGGATGTTGTTTGATGTCCACACTATATTACTACTGTACAGAGGAATCATTTGAAAAGCACAAATATGATTTTGTAATGACTTAATTGATATGTGTATTGTTATGTTTCTTGTTCTTAATGTTTATTTTTTTTATTATTATTTTTTTTATCCCCTTTGAAAAACAATAAAAAAACACTTGATTTAAAAAAAAACCTAAAGTCTACCTTTTTTCCCATTGAGTCTAAGGGTAATCATTTAGACACATTTTCCGAATTGATTAAAAAAAAATCCAGAAGTACTGTATTAGCAAACAAAACGAGTAAGAGAAATAATATCTCAAAAAAGTAGGTAAGGCAATAAAAAAAACTGAAACAAAATCTTAACATAGTTATTAAAAATGCCGATAAAGGTGGGGGACTCGTTATTTTAGATAGAACAGCATACATAAAGGAGGCTTGGAGGCTTTTAAATGATGAGATTACCTATCTAAAAGTAAAGGAAAATGAATTGGTAAGAGTAATGACTGATATTAATGATCTCTTTAAAAGGTTCCTGGGTGACGGTTGCATTTCGAAAGAAGAATATGGGTACCTTAGGGTTGTTAACCCATGGGTGCACAAATTCTACCTCCTCCCTAAGATTCATAAGAGTCTGGAAAACCCACCTGGTCGCCCGATTGTGTCAGGGATCAAATCAGCAACTTCTGTCTTATCCGAACTTGTAGATTTCTATTTACAGAAGTATGTACCTCATTTAAAATCCTATATTAAAGATTCCACACAGGTACTTAAAACATAGGATGAATTTTCATGGTGTGACAGCTTCAATTGGTGTACAATAGACATCGAAGTGTTATACACGAGCATCCCGCATGAGAAAGGGTTGCTTAGTGCAGAAAGCTTTTCCATGATACATAAGGAAGTGACTGAGACAAAAATTTAATTTATTGTAGACTGTTTACTGCATGCATTAAAGAACAATTTATTCAAGTTTCAGGATCAGTACCTGTTACACCAGGGTGGGACCGCTATGGGGACACCCTGCGCCCGGAGTTTAGCAAACTTGTACCTTGGTGAATGTGAAAGTAAGTGCATCTGTTTAGCTACTAACCCTTTTCTTGCTAATATTACATTATTTAAACATCATATAGATGACATATTAATAGTGTGGGAGGGGAGTCAAGAGAGGTTCTTGGAGTTTATGGGATATTTTAATATTAATTAATATAATCTGCGATTTATGTATAATTTCCAAAGATCCAAGATTGAATTTCTGGACCTGGTCCTGGACACCACAAATCTGAATGTTGGTGAGAAAAGACACATATACATTTATTAAATCAGTTGATAGCAACAGTTATGTACATTATGACAGTAGTCATTTACAAAGGTGGAAAACTAATATCCCCTTTTCACAATTTGTTAGATTGAGACGTAACTGTGCACAAGATTAAAATTTGATGCACAGGCAATTGTATATGGTGCCAGGTTCAGAGAAAAGAAATATCTAGATGATCTAATAGAAGGGAGTATTAAGAGAGCTAAAAGTATTCCTAGACATCAATTGCTTGAATATAAGGATAAGTCGAGGGGTTATTAGGATAATGAATTTTTTGCACCTATTGTGACTTATTATAATATTAAAGAAAAGGAAATTAAAAAGATTCTAACTAAACATTGAGGTATTTTAACTCTTGATACCGTACTTGGTAAAGTATTACCCAATGCTCCCAAAATTATATTTAGAAAAGTGAACTCCTTAAAGGATAAATTGGCTCCCCCTTATCCCTGTTGATATTTGCCCTAGCAATTGAGCCATTAGCGGAATATATTAGAAGAGATACTATGATTATCATAGGCGGGAAACAACATAAGATAAGCCTATTCGCGGACGACATTTTATTGTGTCTTCTACAACCAGAATCTTCCCTCCCCCACTTACATGCCGTGCTTCACCACTAAAACCGAAGCTCTCCCCCTAAGCATAAGCAATAATGAGATCCGTTCCTTGAAAACTTTATATAAATATGCCTGGCAATCACAGTCCCTTAGATACTTGGGAGTTCACCTCTCTAGAGAAGCGGATCTCTTGTCATGTAATTTTATCCCACTTCTAAAAGCGTTCAGAGCACTCACCAAAGACTGGATATTGCAGGATGTTTTGTGGATTGGGCGCATAGCACCAGCTAAAATGGTGCTTTTACCGAAATTGATGTTCCTCTTTTGAACTATACCTCGCCCCTTCCCTAAAAAGACTTGTAATTACTTTACTAGGATCCTCGCAAACTATATTTGGGGAGGAAAGAAAATGAAAATAGCTAGATCTACTCTTACAGCTTCAAAAGTTAGAGGAGGAGTGGCTTACCCAGATTTAAAAAAATATCACATGGCATGCATTCTGAGTCACATCAGAGATTGGGTTGACTTAGATACAGTGAAGCCCTGGGTAACTATAGAACAGACAGCTATACCCCCTCTCCGGCTGGCAGATCTGTTGTGGCTCCCAGTGTCAGCTATTCCCGCTTCAGTCAATAATTGTAAAGCGATTCTATCTACGTTGACTGTCTGGCATAATCTCCTCTCATCCGAGGCTAAACAATCGCATCCTTTTATGCAGCTTTCATTGAGGTCTATAACTCTTACGATCCCCAACTTAAATTTGCTCTTTTGGTCTGAATGTGGCCTCCGGACCCTTCAAGATATCCATTTACAAGATAAATTAGTCTCCTTTACGCATCTACAAACGCACTTCCACATTCCAAAACAAGACTTTTATAAGTACCTCCAAATAGGCAACTGGCTTTCCAAGTACCGCCCCAATCCCTCAGTACCTACCTGCCTTCCTAAAATGCTCCCTCTCCTTATTCACACTGAACATAGTCGAGGTAATATCTCTTGATGGTACAGGTATCTAATTTCAGGGACAATGAATCATACTTTTGTTTCCCAGGGTGGATGGGAGAAAGATTTGCCCAATATCTTTACTGAGGAGGTGTGGACAAGTATTTATCACTCATGTTTTAAAATTTCACGATGTGTTAGTCATTCTGAAATGTTTTTTAAAATGATTCATAGGGCATATCTCACTCCAGATCGTCTTCATAAAATGTGGCCGAACCTCTCTCCCTACTGTTGGAGAGGATGTGGACATATAGGAAGCATTATGCACGTTTTTGGTCCTGCCCAGTCTTACTACCCCCTTGGAGAGGTTTTAGGTTATACCATCCCATTAGATCCCCTCCTAGCTTTATTACACTACTCCCGAGTACATGTGGCTATCTCAGACAAATATTTGTTAGGACATATTCTGATAGCCTCGAAGGTGTCCATAGCCCAGCTCTGGAAATCAGCAAAGATTCCAGACATTATAACCATTAAAACTAAAATTCTCAAACACCATATCTTTGAGATGACTGGTAGCTTATTTTCCCCATCCAGCTCTCTTATTTCTAATAAATGGCTTAAATGGTCTGATTATGTAAAACGAGGCGATTCACCCTGGGCATGTACTCAGTGTGCTACTATTGACAATCTTGACTCGCCTTCTTTAAGTACATAGCTCTTAGTTTTATTTCGTACTGGAATTCCTTGACATTGACCTTTATAATGGGAACCCTAACTTTGTCAGCGTTTTGTATGCAATATACCTAATTCGGAGTGCACATACTTAGATTGATGTGATGTACTTGTTATGATATATGATGTACAGGTTGACATGTTTGGCTCCCCACCCACTTTTATTTTTGAACAATTTTACTGCAGTTGTTATGTCTACTGTATTGTTATCTTTTTTTAGTCTTTTGTTATGGATGTTATTCATAAAATTCAATAAAAACGATTTTATATATACTATATATATATATATATATAAAAAGGATAAACTGGCTCCTAGCCTCCTTCCACATATCCCATTAACCAGAGAGGGGTTTGTGCACAATGTAGGATTTTATCTCTGTGGGACTATAAGGTGTGTAAGTTTTGCAGCCAAAACAGGAAGACATTCAGCAAGTCGGATGGTACAGGACAATTTAAGTTAATGTAATTGATGAATTGTCAAACTATACATGTTGTATACCTAATTGAGTGCAGGTGTGGGAAAAAATATGTAGGGAAAACTAAGAGACAACTAAAATTGCACACTTTAGAGCATATGTGCAATATTCTAAATGGTGTTAAAAATCATAGTGTACCACGCCATTTTGCTGAATGTCAGAAATCCTTGGTGCAAAACTTTTCGTTTAAAGCCATTGAACATATAATATTGGATGAATGGAGGGGAGATATTTTGAAAAAGTTAGCTGGACATGAAACCTTCTGGATATACAAGCTTGACACCTTCTGTCCTCCAGTTCAAATGAGGGTTGTGACATAACTCCCTTTTTGGTTGATCGAATTTAGATGAATTAATTCCTGGTAGTTGTTATTTTCTGTTTGCTTTTTATACTAATTCTTGCTAATTTTACCAGTAATTCTTTTGTCTGTTTCTGCTTTCTCTTGTGTATTGGTGAATACTGGAGGTGGGCTGTGCATCACAGTTGTTGGATTATTAATCCCTTTGATGCGCATTACACCGCCCCTCTCCGGGATCATCAGTGTATGAAAGTATTCCTCAAAAAATTGGCTATGTATGTCTATGCCATATAAAGCTATGTATGCAATAGGGTGTTTTTAATAAATTAATGCTTTTTAAATAAAGTTATTTAAATAAAGGTTATGCGATGTACAGCAGTTGATCTTCCATAAAATGGTAACCGCGACTGGACAGTCCATTTTATGTTTTATGAATTTCTGTCTGTTTATAATATGTAGTGATTAACTGCCTAGGTGAAAATATTTAACTTTATGATATAATTGCTTGGGTAAATCTGTCTATAATTTATGTGTTGAGACAAATTTTTTATCCCCAAGGGGATACCCTTGTTATACGGTCTTCTCCGTTGCAAAAAGATTTATAGTGTAAATATAAAAGATATGAATCATAGACCCTCAATGAATAAAAAATGTTGCCTATGTAGGTTATTAAACACCTGCAGCTATATATTTAGACAGTGGTGTCACCACAAGGCTTTTTAATTCAGCGGATTAGTAACTCATAATATGAACATCCAACAGATTTTAATTCAGGGCCTCTATCACTCAATGCCCTTTGAAAGGAGGGGTCCCTAATGTATGACGTCCCTTTTAGTTGAGGGATGCGCTAGGACAGTCAAACAATCATATAATTAATTCCTTATATACCTATGTAGAAAAAAGGTTAGCTATTTAAAGGGACACTAGAAAATATATAGAAGGAAGAATGGTAGATGGGTAGTTTCCTTCTGCTGTTCAGCATAATTGTTTACTGCACCTGGTATTCATTGCTGGTCTCCCCACCAATTACTAACCAGGCCTGCCATAGATTAGCTTCCAAGATCAGATGAGATTGGGTTTATCCTGTGGAGTATGGCAGTAATCTTGCTAAAAGAGAGAGTACTATTACCAAGTGAGAAGAAGGTGCTTCTGCTGTCCAAATGGATGAGAGAGCACGTGGAAAATGAAGAATTAAAGTGAAGTGCTGAAATCTAAGATTATGTCAAATACCATACACTCTAATTTTGGAACATTGCTGAAAGGTATCTGAGGGATAAATCAGAAACTTCCTGCCGCATGGGAGACCTCTAACTCTGTGCATTTAGCATCAGTCTCCATATGACAGCAGTCATTATGTGAGTCATTGATTCAGCTTCTGAATTGTGTAATTTATATCCACGCATAGGACATCAGTCGTTACTCCGACAAGAGTCAATATTTATTAATTGAAGTATAAAACGGTGTGAATTATTAATTTTGGACATTTACACACTACTTCTTTGTTATAAATCCTCTAGTTCTACATAATTTTAGATTTCAGCACTTCACTTTAATTCTTCATTTTCCACGTGCTCTCTCATCCATTTGGACAGCAGAAGCACCTTCTTCTCACTTGGTAATAGTACTCTCTCTTTTAGCAAGATTACTGCCATACTCCACAGGATAAACCCAATCTCATCTGATCTTGGAAGCTAATCTATGGCAGGCCTGGTTAGTAATTGGTGGGGAGACCAGCAATGAATACCAAGTGCAGTAAACAATTATGCTGAACAGCAGAAGGAAACTACCCATCTACCATTCTTCCTTCTATATATTTTCTAGTGTCTCTTTAAATAGCTAACCTTTTTTCTACATAGGTATATAAGGAATTAATTATATGATTGTTTGACTGTCCTAGCGCATCCCCCAACTAAAGGGGACGTCATACATTAGGGACCCCTCCTTTCAAAGGGCATTGAGTGATAGAGGCCCTGAATTAAAATCTGTTGGATGTTCATATTATGAGGAGTTACTAATCCTCTGAATTAAAAAGCCTTGTGGTGACACCACTGCCTAAATATCGAGCTGCAGGTGTTTAATAACCTACATAGGCAACATTTTTTATTCATTGAGGGTCTATGATTCATATTTTTTATATTTACACTATAAATCTTTTTGCAACGGAGAAGACCGTATAACAAGGGTATCCCCTTGGGGATAATAAATTTGTCTCAACACATGAATTATAGACAGATTTACCCAAGCAATTATATCATAAAGTTAAATATTTTCACCTAGGCAGTTATTCACTACATATTATATTTATTTCTCATGTGGTATAAATCATGAAAAGTAATCTGTAAGTATACAAAGCAATTTGCAATTGTGCAAGAATCCCTTGATGTATTATGCTGTCTAGTCACATTATTTTAATATAAGAATTAAAAGTTAATTTTTATCATCTATTAACATTTACAAAAGTGCCCCAGCACAGAGTCTTTCTTTCTTCTCCCCCTTTTTGCCAAGTAATTCTACTGACTCTGGGAGCACCACCAACATTCAAAATTACCACACTTAGTGGAAACTATAAATATGGTCGGTAACAGACTGTTATCCATCAAAGGTTATAGTCTGATATGATGACCTGTTGTGGAACTACCCATCCTGTACTGTTTATAATATGTGTAATGTTGTAATATGTATATTTGTGTTATGATTAATAGTGATAGTGTTTATTCACATCTTTGATTCACCTATGAGAAAATGTATGGTTAATGTATTAAGTACACCTGTGGCAAGTTAATTGATTAATGGCTCACAGCACAGCTCTATTTAAACACCAACATGCACACTGCATGGATATGCCTACTGAGGAAGTCGGAAGACGAAAACAGTCTGGATAATCTGATGACCAAGCGGAGGTGACGCCTGCATACTGCTGACATCGAGGCTTGGTTTGTGACTCACTTCCGGGACGGCGCCAGGGATCTCCGGGACGCTGAATGGAATAGAGCCTCCACATGGAGCTGAGAGTCCGACTGTTTCGTTATTGTGATATGCTTGTTTTATGTGATACATTGTGAGTGTATATGCTATCTAATATACTATAAACATTTTAGAAGACTTACTTCACTATTGTGCGCCTCCTTATTCTTTCTTACATTGTAGATAGCCCAGTGGATAGGGCATACAAGGGGTGCAGCACCTTATTGGAACACTGTGGAGTGCAGGACGGTTTTGTGAAGATAAGGACTCGAGACATTGGACATTGCGATGATAGAATCGTTTGGTTGTGTATATATATATATATATATATATATATATATATACTGTGCAGAGAAGAACCAAGTGGTGCACTGATATATATCATCACCTTTCAAATTGGGACAATGTTGCGATAATATAGTTAAGCCGCTCAACACTAAATATGTGAGTGGCCGCTCTTGTAAAACCCAATAAACAAGTTTCTTCAACTTTTTAGAAAATATATAGGGGACTCAATTCCCCTTGCGATCCTTGGCTCTTTCGGACACTCACAAATGGCCAAACACAGTGCCCCCAAGGGTATTGCTCCGACCGGGTGCACTGCATAGTCCCGATGTCCTGTGACATGAATTCCACCTCCACAAATGTTGCCCTTTGAGCCCCACATTGGGCGCCAATTGTAAAACCCCACTGGTACTAGGCATGTAAAACCTGCAGTCACTGTATATAGTGCTTCACACTTACTCTGCCCCGGCTGGTCATGGGTTCAGGCACAGATACCAGAGGGTCCCCTGAATAATCAGGTGTTTAATTACAGGTGTATTGTGGGAGTGGACTACAGGTGTCGGTGCAGCGCATAAAGAATTGGGCGCCAGGCCATCTCATAAACAGAATAACGGTTTATTTTAACATCAAAGCAGGGCTATAGCAGGAATAACTTCTTAACGCACCTCCTCCAGCACAAAGCATAATGGTTACATTAGATCATATATCAGGGCACCTCCTCCAGCGCGTCACTTAATTGCAGCGGCATGAATATGGCAAACAGCATTACGTACCAGGGCATTCTGTGACCAGTACTGCTACACATACCAGGTTACCGTCTCTCCGTCATAGCGAGGACTCTTGTCCATGGGGGGCTTCTAATCCTGCCGCGTGGCTTCTGACCACTCCCCAGATACCTCCTCTCTCGAGACTCACACCTGTAGCACACACTTCTCTTGGCATCACCCTTTCACTGGATTCTGAGTACTGCTGCTCTCACACTGCGGTATCTACCTCTGTCAGGTGCCCTGCTGTGGCTGGCATCTCTTCCCACATAAACATGTGAGGAGCCCTCACTAAGACTACATCTTTCCAGCTCTCACACCACGCTTCTCTCCTAGCTAACACTCCAGGCTTCTGGCTGCAAAAGACACCAGGCTGCAAAGACCATGCTGCTGCTGCATGACAGCCTTTTATAACCTTTTATTCCCAGGGAGACATTCTATCTGGGATTTCCCGCCCTGAGCTCATCTGGGATTTCCCGTCCTGAGCTGCAACTTGGTGAGTCCTGCATTTGCTTTTTTGCAGGCTGATCTGTTGTGCTGTGAGCTAGGCTGTTAACCCCTTCTGTGCTGCAAGCTGTAGGCTGCTGGCTCAGTTCTATACAGCTCCAACAACCCTTTTACTTTTATTACAGTCATGCTGGCACCTGTAGTGCCACAGTTGCTTGGTACTTGCAGGCCCTTGCAGTTCCAGGGTATTACACTGTCAACCAGTGGTATGTGATGATTATTCACACATAGATATATGTAAATAGTAGAGGAAGAGGTGATCACCTGGTTGTGTATATCGCAATATATACGATATATATTATACCACAAACTTAAGTGTGAACAAGTTGAAAAGAAAACAGCAGAAAAATAAATTGCTTATCTTTACGAGTGTTTCTTCGGTCACATAACAACCATAAGAATCAGCATATAAAGGATAAAAAGCAATAAAACGTAGCGTGCACTAATAAATAAAATACACTGTAAAACTTTTAAAGTCTTATATCCATAATCAGGGAATTCTTACACCACAAAAACTACCCCAGGTTAAAATGGCTGAGTATATTATACTACTACATGTTCTCAAATACATCAACATTACCTGAAAATACTATTTTGGATAGACTTTTCTGACTTGCTGATGCCACAATATTTTAGTCACATAAAAAATAAGAAGTTGTCATGCTGAAAATAAATTGCCTAGTTAGCATTCAAGTCTCTGCACCCAAGTTCTTTTGTGCTGACCTGAGATGAAAGGCCAACATATTTCCAGCTAGCAATCGCCCTTTATTTCCCATTTCTGTGTAAAATGTCTGTCTTCATAAATGGGTAAGAATCCTTTGACAGCTTTGGCAATATTGTAATGATAAAGGACAACCCATAAACCTGTATTTGTGTTTATATCATATTTTTGAAAACACCATTTCAGGGAGATTGTGAAAGCAACTTCTATGCATGTGCACTGAAGGATATGTAACTGCTCCATCTGACAGTCATGTCATAAAACTGACTTACATCCAGGGAAGTATCAAGAGAGGAAGAGGCTCTTGTTAGGATCTATCTTTGTCTCTTCCTCTCTTGCTGCCAGCACTGTAGACTCTGGGCACTGGGGTCACTAGGTTTAGTACGCATGTGCAAGTCTACAGGAAAATGGCATGGCAGCCATTTTCTCTGAGATTTTCTTACTGCGTATGTGCGAAACACTGGGAAAATGGCCACCACACCATTTTCCTGGTGATTCATGCAGCACTGCTGCTGCCGACGTGGGACTCTGCAGGGTAAGTATTGGATAAAAAGGATGCAGGGTGCACCCATTATAAATATGCCACTGCTTACATCCAACTGGAAATGAGCCCCAAAGTTGTTACATGCCTAGTTCAACACATATAAACACACACTGATTATTTATTTATTACCAGTTATTTATATAGCACACACATATTCCACAGAATTTTACAGAGAATATTTGGCCATTCAAAACATTTCCTGCCCCAAGGGAGCTTACAATCTATATTTCCTACTGCATGTACATGCACACACACTCACGCTAGGGTTAATTTTGTTGGGAGCCAATTAACCAACCAGGATAGTTTTGGATTGTGGGAGGAAACCGGAGTAGCCAGAGGAAACCCACGCAAGCACAGGAAGAATATACGAACTCCACACAGATAGAAACATGGTGGGAATTGAACCCATGACCTCAGTGCTGTGAAGCAGTAATGCTATTACACCATCCATACTGCCCATATGTGCACTGTAATGGAACACTCCTCTCCAGTAAATCATCACACTTCCATAGGCACATATTCCTTGTAATTGCCAATTTTCTTGTAGCACAAATCCTCCTTATTCTTCTCCCATCTGTTTCCTCTACAGTGGTCAGAGACTAATGACATTATTTATCACTGTTTTGAGCACACCCAACCTGGTATAGGAATATTGCTAAACTCTTCAGGGAGTCAGGGAGGTCCCGTCTTGCCATGGTGTATGACCTGTGACATAAACCTGTCTTTCACAACCTTACATTTGTAGCAAAGTTTGGCTGTTCCTCACTCAGTTTTAATCCTTCTACACAGCTGTTTCTGTTTCAGTTAATGACTGTGTTTCAACCTACAGTACATATGAAAATGATGATCACTATACCTGTTTGGTATGATTGGTTATCCATACACCTGACTATAATCCTACAAAATTCAGCCTTTGTTACATAGGCAAACTATCTGCGTGTTTACACTTTATTTGTATAATTTCCTACAGTCTGCCATATACTCTGTAGGTGGGCACAGACTGGTTATAGCTCAGTGCCTTGTGTTTCTAGCTAATGAGTGTTGTTGTGAAGACACCGTGTTTATTTGTGCCCTAGCACCTGATGTTAGGTCAGACTTGCCTTGACAAATGGGAGGCTCAGTACCACAGCTCATTTACAGGTTGATGGATCACACAGGAGCAAACAACATAAACAGTGCAATGTTAACTCTATTACACATCACACAAGTAACATTGGACCTGATTCAGGTCCCAATGCAAAAAAAAAACCCGACACAAAGTACTGATGTTCTATACTTTGTCACCTCTGTTTTGTGGGAGTGCCAAAGCCAGGGTCTCCGTCTTCCGACAGAGATTTCTTGGCCTCTTGGATGAAGCTGCTGGTTACTTCTGCTCTGTGTACATAACCAGGTAGTTACCACCAACTGAATACTAATAAAGGATTTTCAGATTATACAACTACTTGTGGGTTTAAGCAAATATATATATTCCATTAGATAGTGTGGTTTCTCCCACCCCCCTTTCCTTACACATGCTGTATAGTGGCAATTACCAGGGATAGGCTGCTTCCGCACAGAGTACTGTACCTTTTAATTTTTAAACCTACTTGCACCACTGGATACAACCTAGTACAATGATAAATCCTCACTGAACTGCAGTAATGAAACACTCCAGGATTGGCCGGTATGTCTAAGTGGTTGGAAGAGGTATCACAGATGTTGTGTGTCTATGTGACAGACCTTTAGCGTAAAATGTTTTTCCACGTGCCTTGTTTGTGGTACCTTGTTCAGAGAGGTAGGATAGATTGATATGAAACAGGAGTGAGACAGCAATTCCAACGGGGATGTCTTTTTATTGAAGAAAAAGGGGGGTGGGGGGGCTGGACTGCAAATCCTATTACTAAAGATATTAAGAGGTGCTATCATGCTGAGGCTTCTAATACTATACTGGAGGAAGAGAAATGCAGATGCACACTCCAAGCACTAAGAACAATGATAGTAAGAATAATTTAAATAAACCCAATTAACATGGGGGTATAACTGAAGTTCTTAGCACACATTTGCGCAAGTATGTGAGCCCATGTTTGTGGGCCCATGTACTTCATAACTTCTTTTTATTGAGCCACAATGAACTCTGGACGTTTCAATCTTCACAGGCAAATAGAAACATAGAAACATAGAATGTGACGGCAGAAAAGAACCACTTGGCCCATCTAATCTGCCCCTTTTTATAAAATAGTTTTACCCCCAACCTTATTTGAGCCTTATTTCTTTGTAAGGATATCCTTATGTCTATCCCATACATGTTTAAATTGCTCTACTGTCTTAGCCTGATCGGAGGCTATTCCACTTGTCCACTACTCTTTCTGTGAAGTAATTTTTCCTAAAAATTGCCCCTGAACCTACCCCCCTCCAGTTTCAGTGCATGTTCTTGTGTTCTAATACTTCTCTTCATTTGAAGAATGTTAAACTCCTGGATTTTGTTAAAACTCTTGATATATTTGTATCATGTCCCCCCCTTTCCCTTCTCTGCTCCAAACTATATATACAGTATTGAGATTTGTCTTTCTGGGTATATTTTGTGATGTAGGCCATGCACCATTTTAGTTGCCCTTCTTTGTACAGTCTATAATGTATTAATATCCTTCTGCAAATATGGCCTACAGAACTGAACACAGTATTCTAGATGAGGCCATACCAATGACCTATACAGTGGCATTATTACTTCTTTCTTTCTGCTGCTGTTTCCTCTCCCGACAGTATGCAAATCAAGCATCTCACTAGCCTTCCTCATTGCTTTGTTACATTGCTTACCTGCCTTTAAATCACCTGAAATAGTGACTTCTAGATCCCTTTCCTCCTCAGTAGTTTCCAGTATAGTGCTATTAATACTATATCTAGATTTTGGATTTTTGAGACCCAAGTGCATGATTTTGCAAACTGTAATTGCCATACTCTTGACCTTTCCTCTAGTCTACCTAGATCCTCAATCATTTGTTTTACTCCTCCTGGTGTGTCTACCATGTTGCATACCTTTGTGTCATCTGCAAAAGGCATACTTTCCCTTTAATGCCATTTGCAATGTCACCAATAAAGATATTAAAAAGCACTGTTCCAAGTACAGATCCCTGGGGTACTCCACTGGTAACATTCCCCTCCTGTGAATGCACTCCATTTACTACAACTCTCTGTTTTCTCTCCTGCAACAAAGATCTTATCCATTCAACCATCTTAGTATCCAATCCAAACTTTTGAGTTTATTTAGCAGTCTGCAATGTGGGACAGTGTCAAAAGCCTTACTAAAGTCTAGAATAGCTATATATCAGGCTCCACCTTTATCTATTAATTTAGTCACACAGTCAAAAATGTCAAAAAGGTGTCACTGACCTGGGCTGAGAGAATTGGGTACTCTTGGATTCTTCTGATGGTCGGGAAGAGGAACCGTAGCTGGGTCGCAAAAAAGACAGACGGATATAGGTTTTCCTCATGCAGCTTTATTAATAATAGATACTTGAAAACAATGCCAGAAACCACTGAAGGAAATGGGTGATAATAAATGAACAATGTTGAGATTACGGAATGAAGTAGTATTGATGACTTGAAAGCGGTGCTGAAGAACTGTGAATGAAGAAATGAAAGATGATTTGAGAACAATGCTTAAGAACTCTGTATGAAGAAAAGAATGATGATTTGGGAACGATGCTGAAGAACTCTGTATGTCAGTGAGAACTGAAATCGCACTCACAATGCTGGGAGTCTGGGAATGCACTTGCAATGCTGGAGACTGGGAACACACTTGCAATGCTGGAGATTGGAAACACACTTGCAATGCCGGAGACTGGGAATATACTTGCAATGCTGGAGACTGGGAACACACTTGAAATGCTGGAGACTGGGAACACTCTTGCAATGCTGGAGACTGGGATCATACTTGCAAGGCTAGAGACTGGAAACACATTTGCAATGCTGGAGACTGGGAACACGCTTGCACTGCTGGAGACTGGGAACACACTTGCAATGCTGGAGACTGGGAACACACTTACACTGCTGGAGACTGGGAACACACTTGCAATGCTGGAGACTGGAAACACACTTGCAATGCTGGAGACTAGAAAAACACTTGCAATGCTGGAGACTAGAAACACACATGAAATGCTGGAGACTAGAAACACACTTGCAATGCTGGAGACTGGAAACACACTTGCAATGCTGGTGACTGGAAACACACTTGCAATGCTGGAGACTAGAAACACACTTGCAATGCTGGAGACTGGGAACACACTTGCAATGCTGGAGACTGGAAACACACTTGCAATGCTGGAGACTGGGAACACACTTGCAATGCTGGAGACTGGGATACGGAGGGCTAGAGAACACTCCTTCCTGAACTGCAGCGTGAGCCTGGGAACAGCTGTGAAGCGACGATACTCAGGCACCGGAGCTTTCCCCGGCATCTCCCTTTAAACTTCCCGCTCTGTTCCTATTGGCCGCTGTGGTCACGTGATGGCCGACACACATCACTGGCCCAGCGATGGAGCACACAGCGGAGAGGGAAGCGTGGCAGCCACAGCTGCCCCTTTGTGACAATACCCCCTCCTCTAGGAGTGGCCCCTGGACACTTTCCTGGCTTTGTTGGATGCTTGGAATGAAAGATTCGAACTAGTCATGGAACAGAAATGTCAGTAGCATTCGCCCAACTTCTCTCCTCAGGTCCATAACCCTTCCATTCCACCAGGTACTGTAAATTCTTATGATAGTAACGAGAATCGAGGATAGTCTTGACCTCAAATTCTGTTCCAGTTTCGGTCTCCAGCAGAGTTGGTCTAGGCGAGTCTGAATGAAAACAATTCAGAATGAGAGGGCGCAGAAGACAAACATGGAAGGAGTTCGGGATTCGAAAGTGAAAAGGCAAACCCAATTTGCAAACAACAGGATTCAGGACTTGCAAAACAGTGTAAGGACCGATGAGTTTCGGAGCAAATTTCATCATAGGTACCTTTAGACGAAGGTTGCGGGTGGAGAGCCATACACTGTCGCCAACCTTGTACTGAGGAGCCGCTCGCCATTTTCTGTCCGCCTAGAGTTTATATCTGATGGAGATCATCTTGAGGTTGGCATGCACTTTATTCCAGATGTGACTGAAATGCTGTAGCGAGGAGGTTACTGCAGGAACATCATTTGTAGGGAAATGTGAGAGCTCGGGAACACGTGGATGGAATCCATAATTGCCAGTGGACGTGTGGTACTGATGACTGTGGGTAAATTCTGCCCAGGGCAACAACTCCACCCAGTAGTCCTGAGAAGGAGAGAGATAAATGCGAAGGATAGTGTCTTAGTCTTAGTCTTGGTTGACCCTCTCAGTTTGCCCGTTGGTTTGTGGGTGGTAGGCAGAAGAGAACTTGAGTTTAATTTGTAGGGCAGAACAGAGAGCTCTCCAGAATCTCGCTGTAAATTGTACCCCTCGGTCAGAGACCATCTCCTGTGGTAATTCATGTAACCAAAAATGTTCTCGGATTAACAATTGTGCCAATCAGGGAGCCGTAGGTAGACCTGACAACAGAACAAAATGTGCTATTTTTGAGAAGCGATCTACGATCACCCAGACGGTGTTAAATCTCTTGGAAGGAGGTAGTTCAGTGATGTAGTCCATAGAGATATGGGACCAGGGCCTTCTAGGAATGGACAAAGGTCGAGGCAGCCCAGCAGGAGGTAAACGTGGAAACTTGTGTTGGGTACATTGGGGGCACGAACTGACGTAATCCTGTCATATCCTTCCTCATGGTGGACCACCAATAAGTTCTTTGTAGAAATTCAAACATTTTTTGTGCTCCTGGATGTCCGGAAAACCTGGAGATATGAGCCCACAGTAACAATTTTGGGTGAAGCTCAGCTGGAATGGACGACCTTCCAGGATGAGGTGGGAGCTGCAAAGATGGAGACAGGACTGAGAATTAAACTCTTTTCAATTTAATTCTCTTCATCAGAGGTGGTTAGAGAGCGATACAAGGTGTCAGCTTTAGCGTTAAGAGACCCGGCCCGGTATTTAATAACAAATGTAAATCAAGTAAAAAAAAGAGTGGCAGGGATTCAGACATTGGATGGTCTTGATGTAAAGCAGGATCTTGTGATCAGTATAGATGGTAATAAGATGTTTAGCACCCTCTAATAAATATCTCCACTCCTCCAAGGCAGATTTTATAGCCAGAAGCTCCTGGTCTCCTATGGAATAGTTTCGTTCTGCAGGCGAAAACTTTCGAGCGAAGTATCCACATGACTGCAAGTTCCCATCAGAGTACTAGGAGAGGACAGCTCCAACACCAACTGAGGATGCATCGACCTCCAAGAAAAACGGTTTCTCAAGGTTTGGCAGCTGGAGCACCAGAGCAGACATAAAGGCTGATTTCAACTAAGAGAATGCTTCCACGGCTTTGGAAGACCATTGACTTGGATTGGAATCCTTCATGGTCAGTGCGGTAATAGGTACCACAATGGTGGAAAACCCCTAATGAATTTCCGATAATAGTTTGCAAAGCCCAGGAATCTTTGCACGGCTTTCAAGGAGAGAAGTTGACTTCAGTCCCGGATGGCTTTAACCTTTTCCAGATCCATGCGAAGCTCAGTGCACGAGATGTTATATCCGAGGAAAGGAATGGACGATACCTCAAAGGTACATTTGGCGATCTTGCCATATAGACGGTTCTTATGCAGACGGTGAAGTACTTCCTTGACCTGTATCCTATGCTCGGCGAGATTTCTGGAAAAGATCAGGATGTCATCCAAATAGACCACCACACTTTGGTACAGCATGTCTCAAAAGATCTCATGTACAAATCCCTGGAAGATGGCAGGAGCATTACTAAGAGCAAACGGCATTACCAAATACTCATAATGCCCTTTCCTGGTATTAAAAGCGGTCTTCCACTCGTCTCCCTGTCTGATGTGTATGAGATTATAGGCTCCTCTTAAATCAAGCTTCGTAAAAACGTGGGCTCCGCGAACCTTATCGAACACTTTCGTGATTAGTGGCAATGGGTATCTGTTCTTGATGGTGATATCATTCAAACCACGATAGTTTGTCAATACACGGTCTTAACCCCCCCCCCCCTTTCTTCTTTCCGAAGCGGTGGATGGTCGAATTAAATCTTTTTGGAGATCAGATTTGATATATTCTAACATAGCTTGGGTCTCTGGCAAAGACAGGGGATATGTGCGACCTCGGAACGGCATCTTCCCAGGGACCAAATCTATAGGATAGTCCCAAGGTCTATGGGGTGGTAATTGGTCAGCTGCTTGTTCGGAGAATACATCTACGTATTCCTGATAGGCCTCCAGAAGAAGTTCTTGGTCAGACTTGGCGGACACTCGAAGCCGGCAAATGGGCGTGAGACAACTTGAACGACAATAGGAACCCCAGGATAAGATTTGCGAGGACTTCCAATCGATGTGGGGGTTGTGGGTCTTGAGCCAGGGTAAGCCGAGAGCAACATCATGAGGCATCTCCGGGATCGCAAGGAACTCTAGATGTTCTAGAGGCAGAGCTCCAACCTGCAGCTTGGTCGACTCCATGCGGCTAGAAATGAGACCACTGGAGATTTGAGTACCATTGATAGCAGTCAGCATGATGGGTCATTCGATGGACTTCAACTTTAGACCCATTTCCTGGGCACAAGAGGCAGAAATAAAATTCCCAGCTTCCCCGGAATCCAGCAAGGCATAGAAGAGTTTAGTGATCGATTCCGAGGACAACGATACCGAAATTAAACAGTCCTCTGCTGGAGAAGATTTAGACATGACACCCAACTTGACTCCTCCGAAACAAGCTAGGCCTGCCCGTTTCCCGGACATGACTTACAGAACTTAATAAAATTATCAGCAGCTCCACAGTAGAGGCAAAGTTTCCCCTCACGACATCGCTGGCATTCCTCAGGAGATAAACGGGGCCGATTGATCTGCATGGGTTCGTCCTGACCAGGAAATGCAGACTGCCTGGAAGGAAGAGACCGGAACCTAGGCCAATCCAATCGGCTGCGCTCACTACCATGCTCCTGCATGCAGAGATCCACCTTGACACAGAGTGAAATTAACTCTTCAAGTTGATCAGGCAGATCCCTGGTGACCAGCTCATCCTTGAGGCGATCCGAGAGCCTGCTCCAGAAGGCAGCACTGAGAGCTTCGTTATTTAAGCTCCAAAGCGATGGTCTGGAATTGGACCACGTACTGCCCTATGGAACGAGAACCTTTACGGACATGGAGCAATTCAGTAGAAGCTGCAGTAAACCTTCCGGGCTCATCAAAAATTTTCCGGAAAGAAGCTATGAAATCGGTGTAATTGTAGACTAATGGGTCCGAACGTTCCCACAATGGAGATACCCAATCCAATGCTGAACCCTCGAGCAGGAAAATGATGTATGCCACCTTGGAACGATCCGTAGGGAAGTTATGTGGGAGTAGTTCAAAGTGCATCTCGCACTGGTTTAAGATCCCGCGGCATTGTTTTGAATCTCCCTTATAGCGCGAGGGAGTAGGAAGCTGGAGGCGTGACCTGACCGTTGCAGAAGGCTGGGCACTACTGGAAACTACTGCTAGAGAGAAAACTGGAGCGGGACCCGGAGCAACCGAAGCCAAAGATGCTTGAAATTGATCCAAACGACCCGACAACTCCTGGAGATATTGCATCACCTGACCGTGTGCTGCCACCTGACTCTGTACACGGAAAGCTAGACTTTGTATGGCACTTGCTTCCACGTTCCGATCCTCCGAGTCCATTAGGCCTGAGTATACTGTCACTGACCTGGGCTGAGAGAATTGGGTACTCTGGGATTCTTCTGATGGTCAGGAAGAGGAACCGTAGCTGGGTCGCAATAAAGACGGATGGATGTAGGTTTTCCTCATGCAGCTTTATTAGTAATAGATACTTGAGAACAATGCCAGTAACCACGTAAGGAAATGGGTGATAATGAATGAACAATGGGGGTCATTCTGACCCGATCGCACGCTGCAGTTTATTGCAACGGCACGATCGAGTCAGAACCGCGCATGCACCGGTGCCACAGTGCGCCGGCGCATGCCTAAGGCCGTCTCTGTGCTACGATCGCCTCTGCCTGATTGACAGGCAGAGGCGGTCGCTAGGCGGGGGGAACGGCGGCGTTTGGCCACCGTTTCATGGGGGGCGGGCCGCAGCGGCTGCGTGACATCACACGCAGCCGCTGTGGACCGGGGAGTGACGAGTACCTCCCGGCCAGCACGCTAAAGCTGCGCTGGCCGGGAGCTACTCCTAAAGAGCAAAATCATCGCCGCTGTGCATGCAGGGCGGAATAGCCCTGTGTTGGGCGTCCCCCCGCATGTCTATGGACATGATCGTAAGCCCTGCAAAATTAAGCAGGGCTACGATCAACTCGGAATGACTCCCAATGTTGGGATTACGGAATGAAGAAGGATTGATGACTTGAAAGCAGTGCTGAAGAACTCTGAAGGAAGAAATGAAAGATGATTTGAGAACAATGCTGAAGAACTCTGTATGAAGAAAAGAATGATGATTTGAGATCGATGCTGAGGAACTCTGTATGAAGAAAATAATGATTTGAGAATGATGCTGAAGAACTCTATATGTCACTGAGAACTGAAATCACACTCACAATGCTGGGAGTCTGGGAATGCACTTGCAATGCTGGAGACTGGGAACACACTTGCAATGCTGGAGATTGGAAACACACTTGCAATGCTGGAGACTGGGAATATACTTGCAATGCTGGAGACTGGGAACACACTTGAAATGCTGGAGACTGGGAACACTCTTGCAATGCTGGAGACTGGGATCACACTTGCAAGGCTAGAGACTGGAAACACATTTGCAATGCTGGAGACTGGGAACACGCTTGCACTGCTGGAGACTGGGAACACACTTGCAATGCTGGAAACTGGGAACACACTTGTAATGCTGGAGATTGGAAACACACTTGCAATGCTGGAGATTGGAAACTCACTTGCCAGCCATGCTGGAGACTGGGGATACACTTGCAATGCTGGAGACTGGGAACACACTTGAAATGCTGGAGACTGGGAACACTTTTGCATTGCTGGAGACTGGGATCACACTTGCAAGGCTAGAGACTGGAAACACATTTGTAATGCTGGAGACTGACACACTTGCAATGCTGCAGACTGGAAACACACTTGCCATGCTGGAGACTGGGAATACACTTGCAATGCTGGAGACTGGGAACAGGGCCGGTGCAAGGCTTCTCGACACCCTAGGCAAAACTTCTGCCTGCTACACACACACACGCACACACACCATACTTGCCTACCTGACCCTCTCCATGAGGGAGAAAATGCTCTGTTCCTGGACTTTCCTGGTAATGTATGATTGCCATCACCTGTGGTGAAACACCTTTCTTATCAATTACCTAGCTCACCACAGGTGATGGCAATCATACATTACTAGGAAAGCCCAGGAACAGAGCATTTTCTCCCTCATGGAGAGGGTCAGGTAGGCAAGTATGACACACACACACACACACACACACACACACACACACCCTACATAGACATCATTTACTGACACATACACTACATAGACACCACTTACACAAACACCACTTACTGTCACAAATGCACACAGACACCACTTACTGACACAAACAGACACCACTTACTGACACAAACACACACAGACACCACTTACTGACACACACACACACACACACACACACACACACACACACTACATAGACACCACTTGCTGACAAGAATGCAGACACCACTTACTGACACACAGATACCATTTACTGACACAAATGCACACAGACACCACTTACTGACACAAACACCACTTACTGACACAAACACACCCACCCTGCATAGACACCACTTACTGACACACAGACACCACTTACTTACACAAATGCACACAGACACCACTTACTGACACAAACACACACAGACACCACTTACTGACACAAACAGACACCACTTACTGACACAAACACACTAAAGAGACACCACTTACTGAAATAAGGTTAGAGGGTAACAGACGGTGTCCGCTGCTTCTCGCAGGTATCTTCCCGCTTTGTCATCCACGGACCCGGCTGTATTCTTCTCAGTGCAGCCTCCTCCTCCATGCCCTTTCCTGCTAGTGTTGGTCCTACTATTGTGGTGGTAGACGTGGGCCGTGTTCTCTGGGACACCCGCTTATATCGCCTTGCCTTATTCTGAAGTAGGCTGGCGCAGTGGAGCGGGGACAGGAAAGCACCTCTCCAGCCCTGGGACAGGAAGGAGCTGGTAACCAGATGCAGGAGGGGGAGGGGGGGAGGGGGTGCGGGGGGGGGGGGGCTGGTGACAACATGTGGGAGCCACAACATGCGGGAGCCAATCGCGGGGGGGTATGGATATCAAGATGTCAAGATGCAGGAATCGCGGGGGGGGGGTACGGATATCAAGATGCAGGAGGGGGCGGGTAACATTTGGGAGCACAATCGCGCGGGGGGATGAGCGGGTGACAAGATACGGGGGGGGGGACCCTTTGGGAGCCCAATCGCAGGGAGGGAGTGAGCAACATGACACAGGTGCCAATCACGGGGGGAGCTGCCAGCTGGCAATATGCGGGGCTCGGGAGCCTAATCACGGTTGGGGGCACATGCTGCAGTCTGAACATTCCAATATGTGGGGCGGCGGTATAACTATGCTGGGTGTTATGCTATCGCGGAGGTGGGGGGGGGGCGGCAGGATTGCAGAAACAGGAGGAAAGAACAGTGCGGTGCCGCCCTCCAGTGGTCGCCGCCCATAGGCAGCTGCCTAAAGCTGCCTAGTGGTAGCGCCGGCCCTGACTGGGAACACACTTGAAATGCTGGAGACTGAGAACACTCTTGCATTGCTGGAGACTGGGATCACACTTGCAAGGCTAGAGACTGGAAGCACATTTGCAATGCTGGAGACTGGGAACACGCTTGCAATGCTGGAGACTGGAAACACACTTGCAATGCTGGAGACTGGAAACACACTTGCAATGCTGGAGAGTGAAAAAACACACTTGCAACGCTGGAGACTGGGATACGGAGGGCTAGAGAACACTCCTTCCTGAACTGCAGCGTGAGCCTGGGAACAGCTGTGAAGCGACAATACTCAGGCACTGGAGCTTTGACCAGCATCTCCCTTTAACTTTCTCGCTCTGTTCCTATTGGCCACTGCAGTTACGTGGTGGCCGACACACATCATTGGCCCAGCGATGGAGCACACAGCGGAGAGGAAAGCGTGGCAGCCGCCACTGCCCCTTTGTGACAAAAGGTTTGTTTGACATGATCTCCCCCCAGTGAATCCATGCTGTTTGGGATCCTATAAATTGCTGAATCTGAGATAATCTACAACTCTTTATTTTATGAGTGTTTCCATCAGTTTCCCTACTACTGATGTAAGGTTCACTGGTCGGTAATTGCTTGCCTCTTCCTTGCTTCCACTTTTGTGCAGTGGGATTATGTTCGCTCTTTGTCAGTCCTCTGGAATTACTCCTGTAGCTAGTGACTGGTTGAATTATTCTGTTAATGGTGCTACCAAGCTCTTTTATTATCCTTTGATGTATCCTATCTGGCCCCATTGATTTATCCACTTTCAGCTTTGAGAGTTCTGTTAGTACCTTCTCCTCTGTAAATGTACTTGTTTCATTTTTCTGAATATCCCTGCAACTTAGCTGTGGTCCCTTCCCCTCTCTTTCAGTAGTGAATACTGAGCAAAAATAATTAAGATGATACACTATTGCATTGTCTCCCTCATCTGTCTTTAGTCTTATTATTCTGCCTTTTGTTTTTCTCCTTTCGCTTATATACCTAAAAAAAAGTTTTTCCTCCTTTACCCACTGACTGGGCCAATTTCTCCTCAGTTTGTGCCTTTGCACATCTGATTAGCTTCTTAGTCTCCTTCTATCTAACAAGATATATCTCCTTCTCTTCATGATTTTGGGTCTGCTTTTATTTCCTAAAAGCCATCTTTTAGCTTTCACAATTCTTGCTACTTTTACAAACCACACTGGCTTCCTTTTCCTTGTGTTTTTCCAAACATTTTTGATACAAAGGTCTGTTGCCTTTAATATTGCACTTTTTAATGTGTCCCACATCTTCTGCACTCCTTCCAAGTTCCTCCACTCTGCCAAAGAATCGCTTACACATTTACCCATCCTTACAAAATCAGCCTTCCTAAAACCTAACACCTTTGTTTTTGTATGGGATTTGTCAGTCTCTGTCTTTATGCTGAACCATACTGCTTGATGATCACTGGATCCCAGGTTTTCACCCACTTTTACGTCAGATATTCTGTCTCCATTTGTATTAAGTCTAATATTGCGTCTTTCCGAGTGGGACCCTCACCAATTGGTGGGGGGATGCTCCCTGCAAGAAATTCAAAATGTCCCTACTTCTAGTGGAACTAGCAACAGACACCTCCCAGTGTACATCAGGAAGATTAAAGTCTCCCATGAGTATAACCTCTCCTTTTAATGCCATTTTAGTGATGTCCTGCAATGGTTACTTGTCCAGTTCCTCTGGTGGCCAGTATATCACCCCAATACGATGAATTGACTTCTCCCCTGTTTCTATAGTCACCCAAAGGGGTGTAGTACTGCTGACCGGCGGTCTCCTGACCGACGGTCAGCTTACCGACGCCGGGATCCCGGCAGCATACCGACGCCAGGATCCCGGCGGGGAGGGGCGAGTGCAGCAAGCCCCTTGCGGGCTCGCTGCGCTCGCCATGCTGCGGGCTTGGTGGCGACCTGCGGTCGCCACGGGTTCTATTCCCACTCTATGGGTGTCGTGGACACCCACGAGTGGAAATAGTCCCTGTTGGTCGGGATAGTGACCCGTCGGGCTGGTGGAGGAGGTCATGTGACTGTCGGTCAGCTGACCGGCGGTCACATGAATACCACCCACCCAAAGGGCCTCAGTTTTTTCTTCAATACTTTGTATTAAGGTAGAATTTATGTTAATTTTTACATACATTGCTACCAGTGGCGTAACTACTGCCCCCGCAGCCCTCGCGGTGGCTTGGGGGCGAGGGGCTGCGGGGGCGCCACTGATTTACAGCAGACTGACATGCGGACGAGCGTCCGCATGTCAGTCTGCAGTCTCCTTCCCTCTGACGCTTTTTGGAGGGACACAGAGGGCACAGCGCGCCTCCCTGTGTCCCTCCTGCTGCATCATCTCCGGCGGCCGCGGGTCTAATAGGGGAAAGTGCCGTCCGTGAGCTCTAATTGGCTCACGATCCGGCACTTCCCCCTATTAGACCCGCGGCCGCCGGAGATGATGCAGCAGGAGGGACACAGGAGAGGTGAGCTGTGCCCTCCGTGTCCCTCCAAAAAGCGCGGGGGGGGGGGGGGATATCTGGCCCTGGGGGGAATATCTGGCACTGGGGCATATATGGCACTGGGGGGAATATATGGCACTGGGGGGGAATATCTGGCACTGGGGCATATATGGCACTGGGGGGGAATATCTGGCACTGGGGGCATATATGGCACTGGGGGGGGGGATATCTGGCACTGGGGGGAATATCTGGCACTGGGGCATATATGGCACTGGGGGGAATATCTGGCACTGGGGCATATATGGCACTGGGGGGGAATATCTGGCACTGGGGCATATATGGCACTGGGGGGGAATATCTGGCACTGGGGGCATATATGGCACTGGGGGGGAATATCTGGCACTGGGGGGAATATCTGGCACTGGGGCATATATGGCACTGGGGGGAATATCTGGCACTGGGGCATATATGGCACTGGGGGGGGAATATCTGGCACTGGGGGCATATATGGCACTGGGGGGGAATATCTGGCACTGGGGGCATATATGGCACGGGGGGAATATCTGGCACTGGGGGCATATATGTCACGGGGGGAAAATATCTGGCACTGGGGGCATATGTGGCACTGGGGGCATATTTGGCACTGGGGGGGGGAATATATGGCACTGTGGGCATATGTGGCACTGGGGGGTATATGTGGCACTGGGGGGGAATATCTGGCACTGGGGGCATATATGGCACTGGGGGGGAATATCTGGCACTGGGGGCATATATGGCACGGGGGGAATATCTGGCACTGGGGGCATATATGGCACTGGGGGGGAATATATGGCACTGGGGGGGAATATATGGCACTGGGGGGGAATATATGGCACTGGGGGGGAATATATGGCACTGGGGGCATATCTGGCACTGGGGGCATATGTGGCACTGGGGGGGAATATCTGGCACTGGGGGCATATGTGGCACTGGGGGGGTATATGTGTACCTGGCACATGGGGGGGGGGTATATTTGGCACTGGGGCATGTGAGTACCTGGCACCGTGGGGGAATATCTGGCACTGGGGACATATGTGGCACTGGGAGCACAGCCCTAGCAACAAGGACTACCTCCTAGCAACGAGCATGACACCCAGTGCATGAAACACCTGGCAACGAGCATGACACCCAGTGCATGAAACACCTGGCAACGAGCATGACACCCAGTGCATGAAACCCCTGGCAACGAGCATGACACCCTGAGCATGAAAACCCCTGGCACCGTGCATGGAACCAAGAGCATGAAACCCCTGGCAACGAGCATGACACCCAGTGCATGAAACCCCTGACAACGAGCAGGTAATTGAAAAGTAATTAGAAGCCTTACTGTAGGACTTAATGTGTAATGGGCATTACGGTGTGTGGCATAACGTATCACGGACATTGCGGTGTGTGTCATAATGTGTCACAGGCATTACGGTGTATGGTATACTATATCGCGGGCATTGTGATATGTGGTATAATGTCTCAGGGTCATTGCAGTGTGTGGCATAATGTATCACGGACATTGCGGTGTGTGTCATAATGTGTCACAGACATTGTATGTGCTATAATGTATCAGGGGCACTGCAGTGTGTAGCATAATGTATAACGGGCATTGCGATTCCTGTCATAATGTGTCACAGGCATTACGGTGTGTGGCATAATGTGTCACAGGCATTACGGTGTGTGGCATAATGTGTCACAGGCATTACGTTGTGTGGCATAATGTGTCGGGGGCATTACAGTGTGTGCATATTGTGTCATGTGCATTATTGTGTGCGGCATAATGTCTAAGGGCCATTGCAGTATGTGGCATAATGTATACTGGGCATTACTATAAGGAGGAAAAATGATAAAATAATGTAAGGGGCATGAATCAGGATTATTTTTCTTTCCTGTGGTGGCCAACGTATGGGCGTGCAGGTTGCAAAACTGGGGTATAAGGTAGTCTTTTCCTGCAATGCCACGCCCCTTTATGCGAAACCACGCCCATTCCAATGAAACCACGCCCCTTTTTTGCCGCGCGCGCCGAACCTTTCTTGCTCCCACTTATGGAGCATGGGGGGGGGGGCGCCGAAGAATTTTTTGGCTTGGGGGAGAAAAATTTCTAGTTACGCCACTGATTGCTACCCCTCCTCCGATTCTTCCAATTCTGTCCTTTCTAAATTAAGTATATCCCGATATAGCTATGTAATGATTTTAATTGCACCATGACTCTGTAATAGCCACAATATCTAGATCATCCCTTGTCATTATTGCAACTAGTTCTGGTATTTTATTTTCTAAGCTCCTAGCATTTGCACACATAGCTTTTAGAGTTTTGTTTGTGCTTTTCCTGTTCCTAGCTATGGTCATCTCTACTTAGAGCTTTCTTTAAATCCTGAAGTGCCAATGTTTTGCAATGGTGGTGATGGCACATGTGAATACAATGAATTCTGGGTTAACAAGAATGTCACTATAACTATGCAAAGAGGATGAAACTAAGGTATTTTAGTGTCTCTCAACAAATACAGCTTACTTCGTTTTAAGGGTTCCTTGGGTAAATAAACTCAGTCCTTTCCATGAAAAGTAACTCAATATCACTTGTACAAATGACTCAGTCTCTTTCTCCTTGAAGATCACTAAATATGTCTTCCAGCAGCTCTTGGATAGGGTGTGCAACATTTCACACTTGCTCACCTGGTTTTCTTCTCTCCAGTAGTGTAATAGGAGAAACCAAATATTAAGATGGCAGCTGTCATCAATTTCTGTTATTCACTGCTCTGATCTCTGTGTAGCTACATACTGGAAAGTACCAGAACGTTTCAGACAAGTCACCACATCCTGGGGTAATTTTTTAACTGCTACTGTACCTGATTATGCTATAACATATATAGAAAGACCAATCAAGGTTTCGTTTATGTTTATAACCATATTTAGCAAGTCATATCTGAACTTTTCGTCTGGCTTTTGCTTTATAAACCAGGAAGCATAAACCACCCTCTCCAGCTTCTAAGTAATAAAAGAAAGGCTCCTGGATTGTATGTGCTGATGTGATTGCTGTATTTGAACATACAGTATCTACCCGATTGTTCATCTCTTTTGTTAAGTACCTCTTATTATTTCTATAAAGCATTTAAATATATGTAATGTATGTATATGTAATGTATGTAATTCCGTGTTCTTTAATTCTGCGTTCTTTAATTCAGTGTATCCAAAGAATCCAGTTCCACCATTAACAGGTAGTACCCCACTGCTTCTGCTCTGCAGCGCTGCACTCAACACCCAACGTGACCACATGGTGTACATCCCACTCAGATACTCACTCAGCATGTTCAGCACCTCCAATAACTTCCATCAGACTCCTCCTTCTTCTTCCCAAAAGGCTCTTCTGCTCCCAGACTGACTTGTCCAATCCGCATTCACTATCCGGAACATGTGACAGGACCAGGGTCCATCCTTAACTCCTGCTGCACCATCATTTCACCTTCTCCGGCTGCAGATTCTGTAAGTCAGCCTTAAAGGGGCACTGTTAGGATCTTGCTCTTTAACCCCCTCGATGTGATGACCTCTTAGGTACCAGTGAGAGCAACTCTTAACACAAAGAACAAACACGCAGTTGTTGGTTAAGAATCACTCTGTTTATTATAGGGATTACAGCTTACTATATAGATAAGACACATGGGTGTATACAATAGTGCAAGAACACAATTGGATAATGAAGGTAACATACGACACTACAGGCAGGATATCATACAGCGGAAGCATGAATAGCACGAGGGCACCACGAGCTCTATGTCCTTATAAGGGTTTCCGTACACGGACAGGGGTACGTGTCGAAACTAAGGCACAGTTAGTACATAGTTTCAGTGTGTGGCGTGGGAGTAGCTTCATATGGTTATAACCTTATGTGGGAACATTAAGACGTCTTTGTCTCTGTAGCAATAACAGTAAAACAAAGGACATGGACCCTTTAACCCTTCAACCCCCTCTTAGAATCATAAATTCATGTGATATGATTCTTACCAGGAGGTTTCCCTGAACGGTATTTGGCCAGATATTGTTTATAACCTGCAGGTGAGTTGTCATGTGGTGGGGCTATAGACTCATACATGAGATTATTCTCGATGGTCTTAGTTGTGAGCCGTCGGCAACATGGTAGGATGCAGAACACAATAACACATATAAGAATGAGAACAATCAATATAAAGATTCCCAATTGTACAAGTGCTTGTTTCCAGTTCTCGAACCAACCGAAGTATTGGCTCCAGGGGTTATCAATGCCTGAATTCTTTTTCAATTCTACAGATAAATCCTCTAGTTTTTTTATGGCCAGGGTGACCTTACCATTGGGGCCGGTGTTGTCAGGTATGTAGGTGCAACATCCCTCTATCTTTCCAATATAGACACAGGTGCCCCCTTTTTCTGCCAATATCATATCAAGGGCCATACGATTTTGAAATGTCATTTGGGAAGTAGCTTCTAGTTGCTCGGCTATACCTTTAAGGGCATCTTTCGTGTCATTAACAAATCTCTGCTGATTATAGTAGATATAATTAATCCAGGCCAGATTTTTATTTACGGATATTATGGGGATGAGAGATTCAAAACCAGCAGCAACCTGATCTCTTGCCTTGAATTCATCAGGGACCCCTCGAGGGACTCTTATAGCATCAATATACACATGTGGGTCAAAACTACCTCCTGGGCTTTCCCTTTTCCTTCTCCTGGAGGCTAAAATGGGAGGAGGCTGCTCCTCCTCTGGGAGAATGTGGAGGGGCATGATTACCTTAGCCAGGGCGCATTCTCCTTTCCATGGGGCATCTAATTTTGTTCTTAATTTCATATCTCCACAGATATAGTAGATATCACCTAGAGATTTGGTCTGATTGTTCAGGACAGTAGTCCTTCTAGATGCGCAGTAACCTTGAGGGAAGGTTTTTAAGTTCTTACCATGGGTATCGTTTGACACATAGCAGGTATAATTTCCTGGATATATAGTTATGGTATTACCTGGATTGGGATTTTTCGATAGTATGGGGTATTCCTTTTTCCACATTTCACACTCACTGTCGTTGGTCTTGGTGCCATTGTAGAGGCTGAAAAAACAACCCTCCTGGTATGGGGGTATATTCAGAGGCACTGTACCTAAGTGGGGTCTAGACTTGCCACAAACATAGCAGTTACTTTTATTATGTTTGATGGCACTGTATTTCATCCATTCTAACCAAAAATTTATGTCAGAAAACCCAGTCTCAATAGCTAGGGTGTCTTCGAAGGTGGGATTGTTTATGGCTATTATGTCGTTGAATGTGGTTATGTGAGGCCTCAGGGGATTACTTTGGGTACTAGCTTTAGGCTGATAATCTGAATTATTAAACATATCTTTTAAGAGAAATTGTCTTCGGGGTGACAAATATTCTCCATATTTCCCCAGAACATAGGTGTCAGCGTCAGTGGGTTGGGGATGCCGTATACTTATTATAAAGTGGCTATCACGTTTACTTTTCCTATAAAGAGTGAGTCGAGAAAGCAATGATTCCCCGTTTTTATCACGTTTGAGAGTTGCCTCATGGGGCTGGTATCCCCAATTAATTCCTGAATTCCACCCCACCGCCCCCCAGGAGTCACACTCCTTTCCCCACTTAGGGCTGGTGACACAGATATAGGCCTGATTAGAGGAATATGGTATCCCATATTGGTCACATTGCCAGGACCATCGCTTGGACTTACAGGGGACGATGGTACAATAGTCTATTATGTAGGTGGCTACCTCGGTATTAGAGGAATTATACCAAAAGGTATATGTGCCTGCTTCCTCAGTTATGGCCACCTCAGCCTCGCAGGGCAATGGAAGGATAAGAATTACAGTTAAAGTAGTACATTTCCACCATAGTTCAAAAATCGATGGCTCTTTCTTGTGGATCCCCTCTTTGTTCATGCTGGAGGTCAGGGCTGTCTGCCCCCGTTAGTACCTCTTCCTGCTGGAGGTCAGGGCTGTCCGCCCCCGTTAGTACCTCTCTTTGTTGTTGGGGGTCAGAGTTGTCTACTCCCGTTAGTACCCCTTCCGGTCTTCCTTCCCGGTCTGGTCTAGGTATGTTCTTTACTCGGGATGCATGTATCCAGGTAGGGCCTTCTTTGGTAAGGATCGCTGTTCTGGTAACTGCAACAACCTCTGTTTCGGGACCGTACGCAAAGTCTCCTGGTTCTTTGTTTCTGGGGAGAACCTTAACAACCACTCTGTCTCCCACCTGGAAGGGGTGAGTTGGTTCCTGTGGATTAGAGGGATTTTTCCGAACAACATTATGCTCAACTTCAGTCAGTTTGGTTATGAGAGACCTGACATATTCTTCCCTGATCTGATCGAGATCCCCCTCTTGCACTATCATGGGTTTCTTTGCCCAGGGCGTGGGAAAGGGTCTTCCCATGAGTATCTCAAAGGGGGAGTATCCCAAAGTCTTCTGTGGGGTCATCCTGATTTCTGCTAGAATGATAGGGAGGACTTGTTTCCATTTGTGGAAGGTACCTCCCGTGGCCTTCCTTAACTTGTCCTTAATAGTCCTATTCATCCTCTCTACGACCCCTGAACTTTGGGGGTGATACGGAATGTGAAACTTCCATTCTATCTGTAGAGCCTTTACCAAAGCCTGTGTGATCTTGGCCGTGAAAGCTGAACCTTTGTCACTATTTATTTGTAATGGGCAGCCCCACCTGGGTATAACTTCCTGTGTGAGTATTCTAGCAACAGTCTTGGCATCCTCCACCTTGGTAGGGAATGCTTCGGGCCACCTTGAAAACATGTCTACTATGACTAAAGCATACTCCTGTTTATCCCCTTTGTTTGGGATATGAGTAAAATCAATTTGCAAATGAGTAAAAGGCGTGGTTGGATATGCCAGGTGTTGGTGAGCTGCCTTCATAGGATTGTTAGGGTTGTTTCTTAAGCATGTAATGCATCTGCTAACATACTGGTCAACTAGTAATCTAGCGTCTGTGATGTAGAAATCTTTGTCTAGTAATGTATGTGTTGTATGTTTGCTGTTGTGACCAATCCCATGATAGTGCGATATGAACAAAGGAGCGCTTGCTTGAGGTATACATGGTTTCCCCTCTTTGCAGAGTAATCCTGTTTTAGGATTCTTCTGCATTATTGGAAACAACCAATCAGCTAAATCTTTGGGGGAGGCAGAAACTTGGAGTTCAGTAAGTAGATACTGATCATCTATCATGGGTGGGGTCATGACGGCCATGGCTTGGTGTATGGTGGGGAGCTGAGCTGCCTGGCGGGCGGAGCTATCTGCGAGGGCATTACCCCTGGAAATTTCATCAGCCCCGCCAGTGTGGGCCCTACAATGTAAGATGGCAATATCACTAGGCAGGAGTATCGCATGAAGTAAGTCAGTGATAAGTTTGGCATGTGATATGTTCTTACCGTCAGCTCCGATGAAACCCCGGCGGGACCAGATGACTCCATGGTCATGCACAACGCCGTAGGCGTATTTTGAGTCAGTGTAGATGGTAACAGGTTTATCCCGGTACAGAGTACATGCCCTGGTTAGGGCTATGAGCTCAGCAGCCTGGGCAGATTGGTAAGGTATGGGCTTTGCTTCAAGAATGTCATTGGGCAGGCGCACAACGGCATAACCTGCTTGGTATGTGGAGTCATTTGGTCTAGTACAAGAGCCGTCAACAAAGACGTGGTCAGAATCAGGTACCGGTATGGGGGACATGTCCAATCTGGGAGATGTCTCAGTCTCAATAGTCATGCAGCAGTCATGGTCATCGGGCAAGTCGTCTAGGGGACCTTTGAGACCAAGGAGAGCATTTAAAATAGGGGCAGGGCCTGAAGTTGCATTGGCATACTGAATAGCAAGGGATGGATTTCCCAACAATTGTACTTCGTAGCCACTGAGGCGTTGGGCAGACATATGTTGTGTGTGGAGGCCTTTAAGTAGGGTAACTACATTATGTGTGGTATGTAGTACAGTAAGGTGACCTAGGGTGAGAGTCATAGCCATCTCAGCCACCATTGCGCAGGCTGCCAGGGCTCGAAGACAAGCAGGCATTCCCTGGACTGACACGGGCATTATTTTAGAAAAAAATGCCACGGGGCGCAGCTTACCTCCATGTTCTTGAGTTAGTACCCCCGCCATGGTTTTACAGTTGTCCCTTGCAAAGAGGTGAAAAGGTAATACATAGTTGGGGAGGCCAAGTGCCGGACTTTTAATCAACAAACATTTCAAATTCTCGTATGCATCCAACATTTCTTGTGACCATTGTATGTCTCTGGGTTTGTCAGCTAGTGTGGCTTGTCTCAGAATATTGTCATAATAGGAACAATCAGATATCCACTGTCTGCAGTAGTTTATCATACCCAGAAAGGACAGCATTTCCTTCTGAGTGGCTGGGCGGACCAGACCCAGTACAGACTGAATGCGTTGTGGACTGACCTTCCTCTCTCCCTCTGTGAGGACAAAACCCAGATAATCAACTTGCTTTTTACACCATTGCATTTTAGTTTTTGACACTTTGTGTCCACATTTACAGAGCCATAGTAACAGTGATAAACCATCCTCTCGGCAGGCCTCCTCCGTTTGACTACAGAGAAGCAGGTCATCTGCATACTGTAGCAGGACAGAACCTTGGGGGGGGTGCCATGATTTTAAAGTGGCTTGGAGGACAATGGTGTAAACGACAGGAGCGTCTATGAACCCCTGGGGTAACCTACACCAAGTTAATTGCTGGCCCCCAAAAGAAAATGCGAACAGCAGTTGTGTCTGTGGGTCAACAGGTATGCTAAAAAAGGCATTTTTTAAGTCAATGACGGTGAAGTACACAGCGTCCGCAGGGATGGCTGAGAGGAGGGAGTTAGTGTCTGGGACTATGGGAGCAATGGGGACAATTAGCTGGTTAATTGCCCTCAAATCTTGTACAAATCTAGTTGATCCATCTGATTTAACAACAGGGTTGACAGGTGTACAGTAAGGAGAGACTACGGGTCTAAGTATGCCTTGCTGCAGGAATTGTTCTACCATGGGCTTAAGGCCATCCATTTTTTCTTTGGACAATGGGTACTGTTTCTGGTAAACGGGATGTACATCAGATTTCAGTGTGGCCTTGTAGGGGGTACAAGATATCAAGCCTGTGTCGAAAGGCCCTTCTGCCCATACGTGAGGGTCTATAGTGTCTAGTTCAGAGGTTTCAGTAATCACAGGGAAGTGTGGTGAGATTATGTCCATGCCTTTACCAGTAGGGGTGATGGTTATCTGTAGTTCAGTAAGGAGGTCTCTTCCCAACAAGTTAACTGGGCAGTCAGGTATGACAGTGAACGAGTGAGTCCCTATATATTGTCCACGTGGTGTGTCAATAGGGATAGGTACAGTGGAATAAGCTTTTGTGGGTATCCCATTGATTCCCATTGAAGGAGCGGACTTTCTTAAGGGTCCATGGTACTGGTCCCTACACAGGACACTGGTGGTGGCTCCACTGTCAATCAGGAATGGGACACTTGTTCCATTTATGCCTAGATTGACCATTGGGGGTTCCTTCCAGTGACCAGTGAGCTGCATGAAAGTCGGGACACTCTCCTCCGGGCCCCGTCAGCGGGGCTGTCCCTGCCAGTCAATTTGGAACCTTGGGGCGTCTCTGGGAGTATTGTTAGTGGGGACAGGTTCAGTCAATGGTTGTTTAGTTTTATTAAAGGGGTAAGGACAGTCCCTAGCCCAATGTCCATCTTTTCAACAATTAAAGCAGGATGTATGTCGTCTGCTTGGAGGTGCAGGGGGACCCCTATTATGTGGGATGTCCCGCTGGGGATGAGGGTTCCGGTGTTGCCTCTGGGGGTTCTGAAAACTGTGGGTTGGTACACTTTGGGTAATCTTTTTGATGTCAAAACAGCCTGCTGCTTCCTTTTCATATAAGTGTTTACTAAATACCTCAATGTTGTCTGAGGTCCAACTAGAAACACTTTGTTTTACAGTTAATGTCACGGACGGCAACAAGTTGTTTATAAATGTAGAAATGAGTAAGTTGTCGGTATTAACTAGGGTGAGACCTGCCTCCTCTGACCAACACTTTTTAAATCTCTTCCAGAATTCAGTCACATTCTCACTAGGTTTCTGTTTGCAAGCTACTGCTACTGGGAGAGACGAGCCGGTTTTAAACACTGCGTCCATATGTTCACTCAGTTCATCCCACATTTTCTTTATGCCGTCCTGTGTATTGAGGGGGTAATTAGTGGCAGTCTGATTAGCCGTTGCTATAGGGGCACTGATTGTGGGCACCTTACTCCAATCCCACCCGTTGTAATGATCTATGACCCCGTCTATGATGAGTCTCATGTCTTCCTGTGTGAAACTGCGCCCATTACAAGCCTTTTTTAAGTAAGCGATGCAGCCCTTGGGTGCTACCGTAGGTTTGGGACAGTTCTTAATAATTCTGTCTAAATCTTCAACCTCAATAGGTTTTTTTAATAGTTGATCACCCACTGTCATGAAAGGCATGTGTGTCTCCGTCCCCTGTGCACCGCCGTCCGCCCCTGAAATGAGTCTACCGGACCGGGTATGTCCAGGACTAGTGATTTCATTAGTGACAATTGTGGAGTCCGCTGACTGACGAGTGGTTGCAGAGGCGGAGCGAGGGGGTGAGAGTGAGATGGAGATGGATGATGACTGAGGTGGCGGGGGTGTAGGGGCAGATGGCGGGGCTGGAATAACTGCAGAGGACAGGGCTAAGATGTCCTCGTCTGTTAAAGATGGGTAAAGGCGGTTGTAGGGTGGGGGACAGATGTTGTTAGTTAACTTTTGAAATCTGTCTTTTTCTTTTGCATGAAGTTGGGACTGAGTGTTGGATCTGTTCTTAGTCCTGACCTTTCTTGGTTTATCCTGCCAATGAGGGGCTATGGTAAGCCACTGCTCTCCCCCCGCCCGCATATATGTCATATCCCATTGAGGATCGTGGTCATACCACGGCCAAGCTTCCTTGTCCTCAAGACATAAGCCCTTCACCATATCCATATAAAATGGCAAGTTTGACCCGTCTCTGGGAAAGGGATCGGGACTTTTCATGGCTTCTGTCCAGCCAGCTAGGTTGTCTAGCCAGGGATTAACAAGGTAGTAATTTGTAGGGGAGACACGAGCAACATATTCCTTGCAGGTCTCTCCCGGGAGGGGAGGGGGGTATTCAGTCTCTTTACTCTGGTCTGATCCCATATTACCAACAAGTAACTAACGTATTTTAAGGTGAAGCAACAACAATCCTATCACAAAAACATAGACTGTTCCGAACACACTGTCATATAATGCGCGTACACTTACCACCCGCGCAATATATTTCTAAAAGAATTCACAAATAACAGGGAAGGGGAACAATAGTCTATGTATGCATTCAGCTGATCTGATCATAGATCATTGGTAACATGTGGGAGTGCATATTCCCTACACAAACTACCGGGAACAGAAAACAACAACAGTACAACAATATGTGACACCAAATGTACGTACACTTACCACCCGTACAATTAATGTCCCTGTGACTGTACACAATATCAGTTTGTCATGACAAAAAAATAGTAGGTGATCATATCGAGGAAGCACTATTACGGACCCCCGGTCCTCTATAGGTATCCTTGATACCTGTTCTTGGCGCCTAAAATTTAATAAGTATTGCTGAGTCCTCGACTCAGATATTACCATACGTGTCCCCAGAACACGCTACGGGTTCAGATCCAGTAGGTGGTCGCAATCCCTTAGTGGGCAAGACAGACAACAAAATTCTCTATCTTACCGGTCAGGGGACGATCGTCTGGATCCCGGCTCCGAGCCCCCAGATTGTTAGGATCTTGCTCTTTAACCCCCTCGATGTGATGACCTCTTAGGTACCAGTGAGAGCAACTCTTAACACAAAGAACAAACACGCAGTTGTTGGTTAAGAATCACTCTGTTTATTATAGGGATTACAGCTTACTATATAGATAAGACACATGGGTGTATACAATAGTGCAAGAACACAATTGGATAATGAAGGTAACATACGACACTACAGGCAGGATATCATACAGCGGAAGCATGAATAGCACGAGGGCACCACGAGCTCTATGTCCTTATAAGGGTTTCCGTACACGGACAGGGGTACGTGTCGAAACTAAGGCACAGTTAGTACATAGTTTCAGTGTGTGGCGTGGGAGTAGCTTCATATGGTTATAACCTTATGTGGGAACATTAAGACGTCTTTGTCTCTGTAGCAATAACAGTAAAACAAAGGACATGGACCCTTTAACCCTTCAGGCACACACACACACACACACACACACACACACACACACACACACACCTATCCGGGGTGCCACAGTAAAACTTATTAATACTTTACAGATGTGTTTATTTAAAATCCCTGTTCTTTTTTGATTATCTGGAAGCCAAAAAACAAATTAAGTTTTTATCTGTACAATCACAATACATCAGTTATCAAACAGTTAACACAGTGGCAGAACTAGGGAGTGGTGAGTATTCTTTTGGCCCCACCACTGACTTGCTTTCCAGCCAAACCCCCCTCCCCACTAAAGAAAAATGACAAGATTAGACGGTTACAATGTTGATGTAATGAGTGCCTGTGCTCCCTCCACAGTGGCGTTTGTCCCATGTTGTGCCCAAGTACCCCCAGTGTCTCACTGACATGCCCCCAACACAACAGTGTGTTTCCTACATATCCCCTACACAACTTCACTACAATGCTCCCTGTATACACTATACTGCATTGCTGCACTACATCTATATACATCACTGAGAGAGTTGTAGGTAGAATGGGGGGGGGAGGGTTTAAAAGACTGCAGGCATCTTTATAACTATGTATGTTTTTTGTTAGACACTAGCTAGCACCTGCCATCCATTGCGAACAGGCTCTTGTGTATGTTTGTTAGAAGTTAGCTTGAAGTGAGCTGCCCTTACAAGTTGCTTACAATTGTTTATCATAGATGTGCTATATTCTTCTAAACTGCCATGTGTTTGTGTCACTGCTTATTTTAGTAGCCAGCTTGCTGCAGAAAAGTTGGAGTGGCCTCGCAATGCCATGCCCACAAGCCACTTTCCCAGTTTTTGTCATGTTGGAGGCATGCCCATCACTCCGGGAGCAGTGGGCATACCCCCAGTCTATCTCTTCTGTGAATATAAGCTATGCACATGTGAATGAGTGTTTTTCTTACCTACAGATGGAGCCATGCTAATCGTGGCTCCATCTGCGACTAGGTGCGCCCCGCCGGGAACAAATGGAACGTACATGTATCGTAGAAGCCTGTGTACGCTCGGCGGCATCTGTGTATGCTCAGCGGCAGGCCAAGGCGCAGGTGCAACTAGGCACACCACTCGCCCCCGCCTGTGATGCAGCCACGCTCAATGAGTGGCTGCATCTGTAGTAACAGAAGTTTTGGGACAGGGCAAAATGTGAGTTTTCCTGATCAAATTATTTTAAATTCAGTTCCAGCAAATTCAAGTATCTTTGGATTCAATCTGGTCTTACCCATTCATCCGAAGACTCCTCAGGTTCCAGCTGATTTAAGCTTGTCCGGACTCAATCTGGTCCCATCTGTTTGTCTGGGTCAGTCTCCTTCAGTTCCAGCTGATCCAAAATCTCTGGACGCAATCCAGTTCCGTCGATAGGTCCAAAACCTTCTCCAGTTCCAGCCGGTTCAAGCTCTTCCGGACTCAATCTTGATCCGTCCAGTTGTCCGGATCAGTCTCCTTCAGTTCCAGCCGATTCAAGTGACTCCGACTCCGCCTCAGAATTGTCCTTTTTGGTCTTAACCGATTCAAGTGTTACTAAACCTGGTCTGGTTTTAACAGCTGACCCAAATGAGGAACTTCAGTCTGCCAACTCTAAAAGGGAATCTGAGTCTGCTTCTCAGTCCATGTGCCCTAAGTCCTCACAGAGGTGGTAACCTCCCAACAGAGGATTCTCAAATTCATTATTTTCCAGTATGTAGCCTGCAAGCTTCAATTAACTTATCTGTTACTTCAATTACTCCGGTTTCAGCTTGTCCCAAGATTCCTTCTCCAGAAGGAATTCCTGATTCTGCTGTGTTACCTGAGGTAAAAAAGAGTTTGTAAATTTGCAATTCAAGACTGGCTCAAGTGCATCAATCTGCAATCACATCAGTTGCATCAGTTCCATCGTGTCCTGCACTGTCTTCAGTTGCATCGCATGACATTTAGCCCTAGATGGTGATCTAGCTTAATATCAAGCACTAGTTAATATCTCCTTATTATGGAGTCTGATCCATCATCTGGATTTACCCCTGCCAATATTGTCAAATATCTTTTCCTAGCCTTCAGAGGTGAAGCTTTCGATTGGGCAATCCACTCTATGGGGTATATTCAATTACAGTCGAAACTGCCGTCTTGTCGGAAAGATGGCAGTTTTCGACTTTTTAAGGTCAGAAGGGGTTACGACCTATTCAATCCCCCCTCAGCTTTCCGACAAGTCGAGAAATTCGACTTGTCAGAAAACACATGGATCGGCGTGCTTCTGTCGGAAACGGGGCCAAATCCGACAGGTTTTGGCCCCCTTTCCGACAATCTCAATCCGACTTTAGAAAAAAGTTGGATTGGGGAAGGGGGACGGCTGAGAGGAGGAGACGGGTCATCGCAGCGGGGGGAGAGCAGAGAACCCTGCGGCTGAGAGTAGGAGATGGGTCATCGCAGCAGGGGAGAGCAGGGAACCCTGCGGCTGAGAGTAGGAGTCGGGTCATCACACAGGGGTAGAGCAGGGAACCCTGCAGCTGCAGCAGCGTAGCAGGAGGATGGGGCGCTGCCGCTCATGGCAGCGTCCACCCGGCTCCAGCAAGCGAGGTCCCGCTTGCTGGAGCAAGGTGGACGCTGCCATGAGGTCTGGCGGCGGTGCCTCATCCTCCTACTATGCTGCTGCAGCCGCAGGGTTCCTGCACTCCCCGCTGCGATGACCTACTCCGGGAGGGTGCCTGTCTGTCCTTTCCGACAATAATGTCAATCCGACTTTAAAAAAAAGTCGGATTGGCATTGTTGAATAGTACATTGTTGGATCCGACTTGAATTGAATATACCCCTATGAGTATAACAAGATTCCACTCTCTACAGTTGATAAACGTTGCGTAAAAGAGGAAGAATCGTCGAAGATCTTGACTTCAGTTAAAGTTTTGTGCTACTAAATTCCGTGCTACTAAATGTTGCAGCATGATTGACAAAATTTCACACCGTCACTGCGTATAATAACACAGCTGCTGTACTATAGCGTCCACCTCTGAATCAGCTCCTCTGTGCACTGTTATGTATGATTAAACCAGGAATTCCACTATCCCAAATAACCTTACCTGTTTAGATTGTGATAAATACAAAATGGATTTGGGCTGACATCCTTTTAAAATACAGATGTGTCCTCATACATCTTTGCTGCAGTCATGCCAAATAGCCCCTCTTGGCTATTCCAGGTCCCGTGAGACTCTGCTAGCATCAGTAGTCTTTCTTGTGTATTTTTTTCTGAAAATGTGTCTTAGTCGAAACATGACTAAGACACACGAGGAGACTGCTGATTAATTTGATATGTGACATTTATATATCTGTGTGCGACTGAGTCTCCGAATCTGTATGTGAATCTGCTACATTGCAGCTGACACATTTTTTTTCCATGCCAAGTTCCTTTGTGCTTCATATACAGACTCAGTTGCACACAGATATACAAGTGTCACATCAAAGTAATCAGCACAGTGTCCTGGTGCATCCTTGTCGTATTGCATTGTCTAAGACTAAGGGGGTCATTCCGACCCGATCGCTCACTGCAGTTTATCGCAGCACAGCGATCGGGTGGGAACAACGCATGTGCCAGTGCCGCAGTGCGCCGGCGCATGCTGGACGGTCGAAGGCCGTCGTTCCCTAGCGATCGCCTCTGCCTGATTGACAGGCAGAGGCAGTCGCTGGACGGGAGGGGGTGGCATTTGGCCGCCATTTTGGGGGTGCGGTCCGGGCAACGCAGGCGTGGCCGGACCATGCGGTGGGCGGGCCGCTGCGGCTGCGTGACATCACACGCAGCCGCTGTGACCAGGGGCAGCGACAAGCAACTCCCGGCCAGCCGCATGAGCTGTGCTGGCCGGGAGTTACTCGACAAGTACAAAAGCATCGCCGCTGTGCGATGCTTTTGTACTTGTGCAGGGGGGCGAACAGACATGCGGGGTGGGCTAGCCCTGTGCTGGGCGTCCCCCCACATGTCTGGGAACATGATCGTAGCTGTGCTAAATTTAGCTCGGAATGACCCCCTAAGGGCCTAATTCAGAACTGATTGCAGCAGCAAATTTGTTAGCAGTTGGCCAAAACAAAGTGCACTGCAGGGGTGGGGGGGCAGATATAATATGTGCAGAGAGAGTTGAATAAGGGTGGGGTGTGTTCAATCTGAAATCTAAATTGCAGTGTAAAAATAAAGCAGGCAGTATTTACCCTGCCCAGAAACAAAATAACCCACCCACATCTAACTCTCTCTGCAAATGTTATATCTGCACCAGGGACGTGCAGTCAGGGGAGGCAGTGCCTCCCCTGTCATTAATGATTAAGATTATACAAAGAAGATGCATATGACACATATTCTGTGTCATATGTATCTTCTTAATATTATTCTTAGCATTGCTCCCCTCTGTATGTGTTTGGGAGGCACCGATCGTGGTGCCTCCCGTTGTCTCTGGAGAAAGGTATGGGAGCGGGGGGCGGGCACGGGCGGGGACAAGCCATGGGCAGTAAATGCCCATTGAAAATATATGGGAAAGCGGCACCATTAGAGGTGCCGCTTTCATACAGAGACGTGCTTTCAACCTATGAAAGCACGTCCCTGTCAGTGAGGCCACAGTGATTGGCCAGCGGATCCGTCACTGGATCCGCTGTCAATCACTGTGTGTGCGACGCTGGCGGAGGAGGTGCGGGCGGCTGGATGCGGCGTTGTTGCAGGCGGCGGGATGCGGCGGTGGTGCGGGCGGCGGCGGGTTGCGGCGGCGGTGCGGGCGGCGGAGATTTACCTTTATCTTGCAGAGTTTGGCAGCGGAGCGGTACCAGTTTAAAAAATGGCGCCTCAGCGTCATTTTTGGAACTCAAGATGGCCGCCGCGAGCCAATCACGGCTCGCCGCGTCATCGCCCTGCCCCCTCCGGCTGACTTATATAAGTCAGCGCGAGGAGGAGGAGCGTCAGTCCGACGGCGGAGGAGGAGCTGTGAAGAGCTCCTGAAGAAAGAAGACGCCGGAAGTCCTGGCTGGGCGGCGGCTATGCAAAAGAGCTTAGCAGCCGCCGCCCATCAGGTGAAGACGCTGGAAGCCCTGGGGAGGTGGCGCCTCCCCCAAGTGAAGACGCCGGAAGCCCTGGGAAGGCGGCGGCCACGCAAAAGAACTTAAAGGCCGCCGCCCCCAGGTGAAGATCCAGTTTAATAAAGCTTCTTTTTAAGACGTGTGGTGTTTTATTTTAATATTTTCTTTACAGGTGGACTACAGGTGCCAGCGGGCCCTTTATGTCCGGGCATGCTGGCACTTGTGGTTCTCCAAGTGCCAGCATGCTGGGGCAGGCTTGCTGGGACCTGTAGGCCACCTGTAAAGAACAATATTAACACACAATGAACCCCGCACCCACCGCCACCAGGGGTGCGGGGCATAGCATTGGGCTATCAGCCCAGTGCTGGTTATTGCTCGGGAGGGGGGACCCCATTTCTATTTTTTGGGGTTCCCACTTTCCGAGGAATTCCAACCCTGGGCTGACTGGCTGGGGGGATGATTAATGGTATGGCAGGGGGACCCCACACTGAGTGTCTCCCCTGCTATGGCATTACTCCTCCCGGCTAGTTCTGCCTAGTGCTGGTTTTACTGATGTGTCGGGGGACCACATTTTTTCGGGGGGGGGAGAGCTTGTTATCTGCCAGTGCCTCCCCAACCAGTGACCTCACCGCACGACACTGATCTGCACCCCCCCCCCCCCCCCTGCAGCGCACATGGGGCCTAATTCTGAGTTGATCGCAGCATCAAATTTGTTAGCGGTTGGGCAAAACCATGTGCACTGCAGGTGGGGCAGATGTAACATGTGCAGAGAGAGTTAGATTTGGGTGTGGCGTGTTCAAAATTAAATCTAAATTGCAGTGTAAAAATAAAGCAGACAGTATTTACCCTGCACAGAAACAAAATAGCCCACCCAAATCTAACTCTCTCTGCAAATGTTATATCCCCCCCCCCCCCCCCCCTGCAATGCACACGGTTCTGCCCAGGGGCGGATTGGGAACAAAAAGCGGCCCTGGAAAAATTTGTACTAGTGGCCCCACATGGGCAGCACCAGAGGTGTAAGGTCTAGCCATGGGCCAAGGCAGCAGCACACTCCCCCCAAGACTTTCCAGATAGTGGGCATGTCCAGCATCAAGGGGGAAGTTAAAAGGAATAAAATTAAATGTTATGAGCACATTATATGATACACCTTCAGAATTTAGGAAACTATATCATTCTTTAGAAAGATATATTTTCTTGCTTATTACACCAACCGTATCCCAATCACTATTCACTCGATCTAAAGGTGTGTACACACGGTGAGATTCGGACTTAACCGATTCTCACTGTGCGATGGGGGGCCGGGTCGGCACTTAGCCAGTATCGCAAGCACATAATGAGTGTGCTTGCGATCCTGGTACTGTGCGATTTTGGCTAAGTGTCAATCTTGACTATCTCTTCTATAGAGATAGTGAAGATTGACTTGCCTGCAGGGGCGTCAGAACGTTTTTAGGTTGGGGGGGGCAAGATATAATCTCATTTTGGCGCCCCTAAATTGCTGAATCGCTAAAGGCCAGATCCACATAAAATACATTGAGAAGGCCAGATCCACACTAAATTCCCACACCCAGAAAAGCATACAATTTTTTGGCTGCCTCATGTACAGATGTAACCACGCTCATCATCACGACATGGATGGCGTGGCTAGTATTCCCGCATCTATGGCATGCACGCCATAGACTTCAATGGTGCAATCACCAGCTGTGACTAGTGGCAGCACGGCGTACGCTGCAGCTTGCCGCGATGCATATGCCCATGCATATGTATCGTGGCAACATCTGTAATTAGAGACCAGAATCTCTGATTGTATGATGTCACTTCAGCTCTCCCATGTCCCTCTAGTTTCCCACCATGTGCCCCATGTAGCAGGGATAGTAGATCAAACATTAGCAGTGACCAGTGCAGTGCTGGTCCCGAGGTGACCGATAGTAGTGGCCGTGGGAGTTAGAGGGAGGACGAGGGCAGGGATGCTGAGGGGGAGTTACAGGGAGGGTGAGGGCAGGGATGTTGAGGTGGAGTTACAGGGAGGGTGAGGGCAGGGATGCTGAGGGGGGGACTTACAGGGAGGGTGAGGGCAGGGATGCTGACAGGGAGCTAGATGGAGTGTGAGGAGCACTGAGGGGGGAATTACAGGGAGGGTGAGGGAAGGGGCACTGGGGGGGGGGGATGGGGAGGAGTTACAGGTAGGGTGAGGGTGAGGCCAGGAACGCTGACAGGGGAGTTAGAGGGAGGGAAAAATTGGTGGTTGCTCCCAGCGCACTACCCAACAGGAATAAAATATAGTACTCAGTTTTGGTAAATTCAAAGAGGTTTATTACTTGACAAATATTACTTAAAAACAGCTGTGATGATATAGCATGTGCCCGTTCTACTGGAATGGCCATGGGGGGCTATGGAAGTGATATATGAATGGGTGGATCCTATATAAGTATATAGGGAATAGGAATTATAGTGTACAATCCTAGTACCGGTACACTTGACAAACAAACATATATTGTCAGAGACAAAGACAGAACACAAACATATACAAACAACCTACGTGAATGGCAGTGTGAAGCGCTATGCTGCGTCTTACTCTCATCTGCCGTAGTAATAGGTAAAGCTTTACTGAACCGCTTAGGTGATGTCCCTAGATTACCCAATGTGTGGGATTAGCCCATGTATAAACTGCGTCCTTAATTAGGCAAAAGTCCCGTGTGGCAATTGGTATGATGTGTGGGTATATTACTCGTATAGCTGCTCCATATACAGTGAGGTGGGGATGAATTCCTTACCTCCTCCGTGGTGCGTGGTGCGTTCCGAATGCCCGGATGTCCCTTGATGGTGATCGTCCTTCTCTGGGGGAAATGGTGATGTCTGCCGGCAGACTTCCTCACAGCGGAACGTCTGACCTGATCGCACGCTGCAACTTTTTGCTGCCCGTGCGATCAAGTAGACACCGCCTATGAGGGAGTGGATTTTTGCATACAAGGCTGCGATCGCTTGAGCAGCCCTGCTATGCAAGAAAAGTTTTGTGCAGAACTAAACTAGGGTAAGACTTACTTACCCTGTGCGATCACTTCAGCGTTGCAGGTTCCGGAATTGACGTCAGACATCCGCCTTCCAAACGCCTCGACACACCTGCGTTCAGATCTCCACGTCCCGAAAACGGTGAGTTGATGGATCCGCCTTCCTCCTGTCAATCTTCTTGTGGTCACCGCTGCAACAGCTTTCTTTGTTGGAGGCGTCGCTGCGCAGTTCCGACCCGATCGCACGGCTGCGAAGAAGCTCAGCGTGCGATTGGGACGGAATGACCCCCATCGTCTGTAAGTTCATAGGATATTGCTAATATAAAGAGATCCTTAAATGTCCATAAAATGAGTTTCGCAATTCATAAGGTGAATTCCCGTTTCCACAAGTTTCCACAACAGGAAAAGAAAGACCAGCAGTGCAGATAACTAAAAGGTAATTGGACAAATTTAATGTACATAGCACTCACATTTCATCTATTATACACAAGCATGTAAAAAACACCCGACTGGCGATGGTTCATCTCAGAACCCAACTGGACCTAATGGTAATCGGTAGGAAAAGAAAGTGCCCGGACACTCCAGCAACCCAAACGTGGTATCCAAGCTCAGGTATCCCCTATAACTCAGTTAGTCAGTGTTAGAAGCCACTCACGAAAAAGTTTTAACCAAGGTTAAAATCAGGCGCAAATTGGGATAATGTGCTAATTTAGCTGCTGCTATAACAACAGGATTAGTCAGTCCTGTAAATATGGGAACAAAAAAAGAAGTAGAGGATAGCAGCGCTTCAATGAAGAATTTGATACAAATATGTATGGGAAATTTTCTAACAGAGCTAACGAAGATGAATGGATTGAGGGTAAAAAAGCTACTCACGCTTAATGCGTTTCAAACCTTGCGGTTCTTCCTCAGAAGCGTCTGGTGGCTAGTGACATTGATCAAGGTTTTATACCTTTTCTAATGAGGAGCAGGTGCTCATGCTTAAAACATTGGCCCTCATTCCGAGTTGATCGCTAAGAGTCATCGCATCGCAAATGTCCGAAATGTAAGTATCTGCGCATGCGCAAATGCGTGATTACGCATGCGCGACGACATACGTACGACAACTGTGCAAAATTACTTTGGAAAAAAAAACCGTAACTGCCAAACGAAAACGAGGAGTGGCGTGGGCGTGGCGGAGGCGAGACTTCGCAATGCTCCGACATGGGCGTGAAAGTGGGCGTACTGTGTGGGAGTATGCAACTAGCATTGGGCGTTGTTTTCGCAAATAAACATTGTCGCTGTTAAAACTAACATAGGAAACCGTAGCACCATTCACGCAGCAGCAGAGTAGGTCTGCAGTTACTCTACATTTGCGAAGTACTGGTACAAGTGTGTATGCAGTAATTAGCAGTTAATTGGAGAGCACATTCATCTGATGTCCAATTACTTGTTAATTACTGAGCACATGAAAGTTACCAACCACCAATTGACTGAACACACATTACATGTTTATTCTACTCACATATTAATCTCACACACTGTCAAATAAGGTTGTTATTTGTGTTTACCTTGGTGTGTAAGCATTTTGTTGAAATGTTTTAATGTGTGTTAGACTACTAAATACAAACAAGTTACATTTTTAGATAAAGTTATAGAATTCTGCTACATTCTTATCAATTAACCAACACCCACATAATGCAGCATACACTATGATTTAGTTTTAAAAGTCACACTAATATATGTTTATAATATCTGACAATGTTTTCAATGATGTCATGTTGACCAAAGATATTTAATCAAGTTGTCGTGTCTGTTTTATTAATATGGACATTAAAGTGTGGTGCAAAGCATACCTTTTTTTTTAAATTATTTTGAATTTTAAGGAGAATTAGCAGATTGGTCACCAAGTGTCTATATGTTGACCTAATCTTTTGTTAACTAAGATTTTGCTAATGCATTACCTTCAAGAAATTGCACACATTTGTAATATGTTTTTTTTATTACGGGAAGAATATTACACAACATTTAAACATGGCTCCACATGAGTCTCACAGGCAGAGATAGACCAAGCACCAAGCAGATGGCACTGACAATAATTAGATAGCAGAACTCAGTACTCTGCAAATTTCTGCTTCTGACAAAAGTATCTTTTAAATGCATAAATTAAACATATTACACACCCTGCCACACACAAATTTGATACCAAATGAAAAAGAATTAGTATCCACCACACAAACACAACAATACACAGCACACTAGTGAGAGGAAGATGGCTCTGTTGTTTGTTAAAAGAAACTCACAGGCTACAATTCCTCCAAACAGAAAAAAGACATTTCACTAAGAGGGAGTGATCCATTCTGGCCACACAAGCCAACTCCAAAATAACATAGAGGCAACTACAAAAACATGGGTGCTGCCCATCTGGAGAGACATCACTTTCTTCTTTTTCTCCCCGCCTGAGGCTGATCTTCTTTGCTTGGTCTGCGGAGTGACCTTCGTTGGGCCTGCCCAGTGGCCTGTTCTTCCTGGGCAGGGGCAGGGGAGGGAGCCGATGTGGTTGGCTCTCTGCCACTGTGGGCAAGGGAGACAGCGATGGCCTGGAGCCCTTGCAAGATGTTATTTGCAAGGGTTTGGTTTGAGGAGGCCAGTTGTTCTTGGGCCTGCCTGATCTCTGCCAGACCTTGGCAGAGTTGAGCAACACCTTGCTCAACACAGGTTCGGATCTCAGTGAGCCGGACAGCTATCTGGCTTACCTCCCGGATGACCCCGTCTTGAAATGTGTTTAGGCTCTCACCATACCTAGCAATTTCAAGCAGGATCTCCGGGATAGCAGAGGGTTGGGTGGGGGGGCCAGTAGGAACCTGCATAGGTGGGTTTTGTTGGCCCACACTGCCAGACCCACTAGGTCCCTCCACCTCAGCCTCAACCACATAACCGGCCTGTGACTCAAACTGTTCACCCCCCTGTGCTGTGTTTTGTGCCAAGCAAATAGAAGAATGTGTGGGGAAAAAGTTGGAGTATAAATTAGTAAAAGATTCTAAATACAGTTCAAATTACAGACAAATAAATGTGTAAACTTACCTTCCAAGTCATGTCCCGTCAGAATCTCAGGCAGGTCCGTGTCCATATGAGACACCCCTTGGCCCTCCTCATAACTGACACAGTCCATCGCCATCTCCTCCAAGTCAGTATACTCCACAGCGACAGGTGGTCCACCCCCTGTAGCCCTTGAGGCATTCCACTCCGCAGCCCTCTTTGCCTTCAGGCGGGATTTGAAGTCAGCCCACCTACATATGTATTGTGAAAGAGGGACAAAGTTGAGTATTATTATTGGTTGTAGAAAATATATAGCACACATGTTCTGCTTGTGTTTGCTAGACAGAACATGATATGTAACTATATTTTTTGAACAACTTAGCACAGAAAATGGATTGTCAAGATGCACTTACCGTCGTCTCACTTCCTGTGATGTTCTGACGACAGAGCCAACTTCATTCACAGATTTTGTGATGTCTCTCCATATGCGTTCTTTTGAAGCAGCACCCATGTTTTTTGGCCCTCTATGTATTTTGGCCATGGCCTGCGTGACCAAGACACGCAACTCCCTCTTAGTGAATGCAGGCTGTCTTTTTTTCCGTCTGGAGGTAGCCTGTGAGGTTTCTTCTTGTTGTTCATCTCCATCTTCCTCCTCACTAGCAGCTTCTGTCTGCTGTGTTTGTGTGGCTAAAGTCAATTCTCCCTCAGTTGGCTCACTATGTGTGTGTGGCAGGGTATCCACACTCAATTGTTGAGGTTCAGAAGCAGAAATTTGCAGAGTACTAGGTCCTGCCTCCACATCCGCAGAGGCGGATTCTAACAAGCGCCTTTGCCACTCTAAGCGTTGTTTCTGCAATGCCATCTGCTGCTCTGCAATGCGGTCTAGCTCTGCTGCGATTTGCTCACGAGAAGCCATGTTTGTGATGACGTGTACGCCGAGGTGTGTGCGCTTATATACCTACGTGCGAATAGTTAATTCACACAGGTGTACACTATTAATCTGGTGAATGATTGCACTGCTTATTTAAGGGCCGAGTTTGCACGCTGTGAGTGTAGGTAGTTTGGAGTTTCATTTGTTTGTTGGCTTGTGCGTGAAGGTGCTAGTGGAATTTGCAGAGTGAGTAATTGTCAAGCATACCTTTGTCCTTTCGTTTGCGTTTGGAATATAGACAGTGTTGCATTGTTTATGCAATTTTTGGTTTGTGAGTATTGTGGAAATGTTATTGTTAATTTTTGGAAGTCAAAGTGTTTTATTAATGTTTTTTTGTTTAATTATTTAATCCTATATATATTTGGCAAGTCCATTTGTGAAAATAAACATGTGCTTATTATTTGTGACTATCATTTGTGTTCTCTTGTAGGTGCTTGTTTTTGGGTCATATAACCCTTTGCTATTTATTTGGATTGGTGTGCTAGGGAACACCAAGTTTTCATTTCTTTTGGAGCAGGTAAGTGTCCTTGGCCTGTATTGGTGGCTGTTTGTTTTAATGTTCTGTATGTTATTTGTGACTATCATTTGTGTTCTCTTGTAGGTGCTTGTTTTTGGGTCATATAACCCTTTGCTATTTATTTGGATTGGTGTGCTAGGGAACACCAAGTTTTCCTTTCTTTTGGAGCAGGTAAGTGTCCTTGGCCTGTATTGGTGGCTGTTTGTTTTAATGTTCTGTATGTTATTTGTGACTATCATTTGTGTTCTCTTGTAGGTGCTTGTTTTTGGGTCATATAACCCTTTGCTATTTATTTGGATTGGTGTGCTAGGGAACACCAAGTTTTCCTTTCTTTTGGAGCAGGTAAGTGTCCTTGGCCTGTGTTGGTGCCTGTTTGTGTTTTGTAAAATATTTTTTGTTTTGTTTTTTTGGCCTTTTGGCTAAACCAATTTTTTTTTTACCAGGATTGATCTGCAAAGTAGTGTTTGTCTTTCCTGGTCTAGCTACTAAATGCCTATTTTTTTTTGTTTGTGGTTTTTTATTGGTGTTAGTGAAGTTTTTTATGCAGAGAAATGTACCCATATTTTTTTTTTGGAAATTGTAAAAATAACATATGTATTTTTAATTAAATTTGTTCTTTATTTGTTATTTGCCAATTTTTTTTACATTTTGGACATGAATTCAACACAGAAAAAATGTACGCTCCTGCAGTAAGTTGACACCACATTTGTCAAACCATTTTATTGTAGTATATTTGTCAAACTTTAGTTTTGTATTCTTCATCTTTGTTTTTTTTTTGTTTTTTTAAAAGTGTGTGATGTCAATATATATTGCAGCAGAAGCCCTACCTCCCCAACCCACGCCAGCACTCCCACCCCAACCGCAAGCCCCACAACCACAGCCGGCTCCTCATCAACCAAGGCAACGGAGGCGTGCTAGGCCACCAATTTTCCGAACCCGTGTCCTACTTTTTGGGATGCCAGATGATGTGGTGGTGCGTAGATACCGGCTGCCACCACATCTAATCCTAGACACTCTCTCCATAATAGAGAGTGATCTGGAGTCTGAAATTCGGTATCCTACAGCAATACCACCATTGACACAATTCCTTGCAGTGTTACATTTTTTGGCTACAGCCTCATATCAGCATGTTGTGGGAGACCTGGTTGGCATGTCGCAGGGCCAGTTCAGTAAGGTCCTGCGGCGTGTCTGCCAGGCTTTCCTAAAGCGGGTGAAGCAGTTCATTGATATGCCTTTGGATGTTGGTGCCCTAGATGTGGTGAAGCGGCAATTTGCGGAAGGTGGTAGTCGCTTCCCACATGTTATTGGGGTTGTGGATGGCACACATGTTGCTATTCAGCCACCAAGACATAATGAAGAAATTTTTAGAAACAGGAAACTGTTTCATTCTCTGAATGTAATGGTTGTTTGTGGGCCATCCCTCCAGATCCTTTCCCTGAATGCAAAGTTTACTGGAAGTTCCCATGATGCATATGTCATTAGACAATCAGGGATATGGCAGAGATTAAGATCAAGTCAACGAGCAGACATGTGGTTATTGGGTGAGTTTTTGCTTTAATTTTTGAAACAAACAAAAATAACTTGACAAATATACTATTTTGAAATATTGGATTATCTACCAACAGGAGACCGTGGATATCCTTGCACCCCCTGGCTCATGACTCCTTACCGTAATCCCAGGCCAGGACCACAGATGGCATTTAACTCCGCGCTTACTGCCACTAGGCAGCTGGTGGAGCGCACAATTGGTGTCCTTAAAGGGCGGTTTCGTGTGCTCCACCGCACTGGTGGCGACATCATGTATTCGCCGGAGATGGCAAGTAAAATAGTGGTCCTGTGCGCAATACTACATAATATCGCGGTAAGGAGTAGTGTAGAGCTTCCTCAGGCAGAGGAATTGCCTGATGAGGAGCCAGGGGTTGGTCCACGCTTCGGTGGGGGGAGTGTGACACGGAGGGGGAGCCAAGTGAGGGCAAGAATTGTTGCAGAATATTTCAGGTATAGTGTTTTTATATTTTATATTTGCAGAAATAATACAACACAGTATGCTTATGTTTTTTAAACCATGATTGCATTTTGTATGATCTTGTAAAGTGATTGGGTAAGGCTTTTGTTGTGTTGGAATGGGTAATTGTTTTTTTTATCAAAAACCAAAAACACGTAAAGCTTACAATGTTTTTTTAGTAATTTAAATACTGTAATGTTAATAAATAGTGTACTTATTTATTTTATATCCTCAAATCCTGATTCTGGAACCAAACACACAAACAAATGATACTCAATGTTTCACACTTTGTGACTGTCCAGCTGAATGATCACACGAACTGTGGTGAGTACACAGATATGTATAGTAATTTTATCTAAAGTCTGTGTCTCTGTGTGTGTTTTGTTTTCTTAAATTTGTGTTCAAAACATTTTCGCTTCTGCTAATGCGAATTTCCGCTCGTGCCAAATAACACTCTGCTCTTCACAGCATTGCTTAGAGCAATAAAGTTATTAGAAATGACAACATAGATTTTTGACCAATCACATGCTAACAGACACTATAAATATATGCCCAAATAAGGAAAACGCCATTGCCATGATGCGTGCAGCACCGTTCACCAGGCGGGAGCTCCGCGTGCTGGTTGCGGTGATGGACCGCCGCGTAGGCCGCGTTGGGCGCTTCATCCCCAATCGGGTGAAGCGCGAGGCCTACGCGGAGGTCCGCCGCCTGCTGCGGACTCGCGTCCGCAGCAGGCGGACAATCATCCAGCTAGAAAGGAGGTGGAGTGATCTCCGTAGGAGGACTCCAGATTTGTTGGCGGAGATCCGCCAGCAAATTCGGGCTCTGCATACACGAAGTAAGTTACCTTACATAATGTTTTGGTTCAAAATTGTGCTACTGTGTTTTTTTCCAAGTTTAGGGCTTCCGGAATTTATGGTTCCATTGTTCAATACAATGTGCACTGCAGGGGAAGCATATGTAACATGTGCAGAGAGAGTAATTTTTGGGTGGGGTATGTTAAATCTGCATATAAATTTGCATTGTTAAAATAAAGCAGCATGTATTTACCCTGCCCATAATTACTCAAACCAACAAAATCTAACTCTCTCTGCACATGTTATATCTGCCACCCCTGCAGTGCACATGCTTTTGGCCAATTGCAAACGAAATTCCTGCTGTAATCCCCTTGGAATTTCAATCATTTTACAGTAAATGGTAGGCTAATTGCAACCTGCTGTGTCCTTTTTTGGAAATTATGACACTGTGTGTGGTTAGGGAAAACAGTACTGACTGTAGCAAAGTAACACCAAACAAGTGCATGTTTCAAAAAAATAAGAAGCAGGCAGGAAAAAGAACCAAAAAACTTGATCAGTGCTGGCTATATAATAAGGTTCCTGGAATAGTAATCTGGTGATGTTGCCTAGACCAATCACTATGACTCAATTGACTAGATGAAGGAATGAGCTTCAAAGTAAAAATTTGGACTCATTTTGTTTGCTGTGGCCAACATGAAGAGGATCTTAACATGTTTGCTTTGCTATTACAAAAAAAAACACATTTAACATTGAACAGAACATTGAGAAAAGAAATTGATTACTAAGTAATTTCTCATGTTTACAAAATTTGTACACAATTATCATTCTAGGACAACAACGGCAAAACTCACCACCCCCTTCCCCTTCCCACTCCCCCTCACCTTCACACTCCCCCTCCCCTTCTCACTCCCCCTCCCCTTCTCACTCCCCCTCCCCTTCACAGTCCCCCTCAGCTTCCCAGTCCACCTCATCTTCCCAGTCCACCTCAGCTTCCCAGGCCCCATCAGCTTCCCTGGCCCACTCCACTTTCCATTCCCCTTCTCACCACACCTCTCCATCTCTTTCTGGGACCCCTTCTCCTCCTTCCCATACCCCTTCTCCTTCTAATTCTACATCCCAATCTGAACCCCCCACACCCTCTATTGCCTTAACTTTCTCTCTGCCCCCCTCGCCCTCTCAATCAGACCCCCCCTCTGAAATTGGCAACCAAATCCAGCCTCCTTCCCCCATCCAGCCTCCTGCCCCAATCCCTCCTCCTTCCCCAATCCCTCCTCCTTCCCCAATCCCTCCTCCTTCCCCCATCCAGCCACCTTCCCCCATCCAGCCAACATCCCCACCCAGTGAATGGGCAGAGGAAGCCCCTGCAGACCGGTCCGGGAGTCTTGAGGTTGCCGTGGAAAGTAAGTTTTGTTTTATAATGAAAAAAATGATTACCCACTTACACTTACAATGTCAAAACATGCAGTGTTGTACTGTTAGAATTCTTGGACCCTGGTCAAATATTTGAAAATTTCATCATGGTGTACATGTTGCCTTGACATATTTGTGAGTGTCATTATATGTACAGTGTGTATGTGTGCAATGTTTTGTGTGTCCACTCTAGGTTGACACTCATTAGGTAGCCAGGGTTGCCAGGAGAACAGGGTTTATATGTGTTAGTTTTTCTGGTAAACAGTTAGACCTGAGTGGAGTTTAGTATGTTGTTTGCCTTTTACACTTGGGCCTGTGTAGTCTGAATATTTACACTTACAAATCACATGCTTCACTTTGTTATGCAGCCTAATGACACACTGTTTTTTTGTGTGAAAGTTACATTCTCAAAATTACTAATTGTTCTACTCAAACCTGTTTGCACTTATTTAGTAAGGGCAGCTTTCAGGGAGTGTGGGAATGCTATGATATGTTGGCCTTCTGAAGATGTGGATATGCAGTGTGATGATGCAGGACCAACCCCCTAAAAATAAAATACAAATAAAACAACAAATGGGAATGAATGCCAACATGGTGTAACATTGACGAAGATGGTAGTTATCTTTAACATGGGATGTCGGACATAGCAACCAATAAGATTATACTTTAAAAATTGGGATCCACTTCTACAATATAATAATCATATTTTTGCTTGATTGCTATGGGCAACGTTCCATCTTAAATATAACTCACATAGTAGTAAATTTAACACATGGTCTGGAACACTTTAAAATCTGATAAAAAGGCTGAGCAGGCTTGTGTGTTCTGCTAATGATTGTACCATAAAACAGGCAGGATGTAGTAACTTTGCCATTAAAGCAGGCCTGTCCAAACTGCGGCACTCCAACTGTTGAGAAACTACACATCCCAGCATGCCCTGACACAGCTTTGCCATTCCCTGACCACAAAACTGTGTAAAGGCATGCTGGTATATGTAGTTTCACAACAGCTGGAGTCCAGCAGTTTGGACATGCCAGCATTTAAGTGTGCTTTGCGCCTTGCTTGGATAATAATTAATGTAATTAAGTTATTAATGTTTGTGTTGCATCTTAATTTCAGATGTTGCAGTTGGAGATCCTACAAGTTTATCCGGGATTCTTTACACCATGCGCCTACACCTGCAAGGAATAATGACTTGTGTTGACCAATTGCAAAAATTTGCTTGATTTTGATTATTTGTTTTAAAAATAAAAAAAATATTAACCAAAAAAAAATAAAAAAGTTGATTAAAGTTAACCGGGTGTTGTGTTTATTAATGCAAAAAAGGATCAGCAGATTGGCAGGCAGAATTTGTTTGCCAAAAAAATTACACACATCTAACGTTACATTTTTAACAAAAAATACAGGAGATTATTGTGTTAAGAAACATGTAAAAACCTTCATTCACAAACAACACCTTTTAAAAAAAAAAAAAAGTGAAAAAAAAAAAAAAACTATTTTACACTTTTACATGTTGATGGGCAATTATGGCAACAAAGTGTTAATCTGGTTTTTTTTACAGACTTAATTGTTTAGGAACATTATCAATCATTACACTAATTGGGTTCGTAATTGAAAAGGGCTTGTGGACTTTAAAAGGAAAGGTGTAATTTCACTTAATAGCCAAAAAAAACTTTTTGGTGCGTTTTACCTTAAAAGTGTGCAATTTTACGGTAAAATGTGTAAATCTACTCAAACTTAGTATTTTTACGATTAAATATGTGTTATTGCGATGGTTTCGCAATGCTGCGATGGTTTCGCATTACTGCGATGTCATTTGGCGTACGCCCACTTTGTGTAATGCTGCGTGCGAATTTGCTAAAATACGTTGAGGGCGGAGGTTCGCAAATTTACTACATTAACGCAACTTTGCGAATATGTTGTGCGACCGAAAAACTTAGCGATCAACTCGGAATGAGGGCCATTATAAAGTGTTAAGCAATGCAGAATGTCCGATCGCCTCTGGTGTCTGAATGCGCTTTGCGTTCCAGCATGCGTTCCACCTATGTGCGTATAACCGGAAGTCAAGTCTTTACATTGGTATGATAAGGAACCTGGAAAGACTTAACTTCCGGTTATGCGCACATAGGTGGAACGCACGCTGGAACACAAAGCACATTCAGACACTGGAGCCAATTACCTTGAGATATCTGCAATGCTGGTCTTTCTTTCTCTTTTATGAGAATCACTATATGTTGTGGAAATGTGAATTCACCTTATGAATTGCAGAACATAAGAGATTGAAGGATCTCTCTATGGGGGTCATTCCGAGTTGATCGCTCGCTAGCTGTTTTTAGCAGCCGTGCAAACGCATACTCGCTGCCCACGGGGGAGTGTATTTTCGCTATGCAAGTGTGCGATCGCATGTGCAGCCGAGCGCAGCAAAAACATTTTATGCAGTTTCTGAGTAGGTCTGAACTTACTCAGCTGCTGCGATCACTTCAACCTGTCTGGTGCCGGAATTGACGTCAGACACCCGCCCGGCAAACGCCTGTACACGGCTGCTTTTAACAACCACTCCCAGAAAACGGTCATTTGCCACCCACAAACGCCCTCTTCCTGTCAATCTCCTTGCAATCGGCTGTGCGAATGGATTCTTCGTTAAATCCATCGCTCAGCAACGATCCGCTTTGTACCCGTACAAAGCACCTATTCATTGCGGTGCATACGCATGTGCAGTAGTGACCTGAACGCTGCGCTGCGATCAGGTCGGAATGACCCCCTATATTGGCAACATCCTATGAACTTACAGACAATATGAGGAAATGACAACATATTTACAAGGGTGATTACATGTTTTTTAGATGCATTTTAATAAGTGAGAACGTGTGGTAAGAGATGATTGCGCTATTTTCTATTACTCCTTTTTTTCTATTGGTTAATTGTTGTTGGAACCAAGGTGAAGGTTCCGTGGAATAGAAAGATGCTGCATTAGATTTCTGTTACATATGCGCAGTGACCCAGTTTCTTTTGTTCATTAGCAATCCGTAATATGACCCCCCTCCCTCCCCAGCACGCATTAATATGATACTACCCCCCTCCCCAGCACACATTAATATAACACTACCACCCTCCCCAGCACACATTAATATGACACTACCCCTTCCCCAACACGCATTAATATGACACTACCCCCTCCCAAACACAAATTTATATGACACTACACCCCCTCCCTTGCACACATTAATATGACACTACCCCCCTCCCCAGCATGCATTAATATCACACTACCCCGCTTCCCAGCACACATTATTATGACACCCCCTCCCCTCCCCAGCACACATTATTATGACACCCCCTCCCCAGCACACATTATTATGATACCCCCCCTTCCCAGCACACATCAATATGACACCTCCTTTCCCAGCATGCATTAATATGACACTACCCCCCAGCACGCATTATTAAAACACCCCCCCCACTCCCCAGCACACATTATTATGACACTCCCCCCTCCCCAGCACACATTATTATGACACCCCCTTTCCCCAGCACACATTATTATGACACCCCCCTCCCCAGCACATATTATTATGACACCCCTTTCCCCAGCATACATTACTATGACACCCCCTTTCCCCAGCACACATTATTATGACACCCCTTTCCCCAGCATACATTATTATGACACCCCCTTTCCCCAGCACACATTATTATGACACCCCCTTTCCCCAGCACACATTATTATGACACCCCCCTCCCCAGCACACATTATTATGACACCCCCCTTCCCAGCACACATTATTATGACACCCCCTTTCCCCAGCACACATTATTATGACACCCCCTTTCCCCAGCACACATTATTATGACACCCCCTTTCCCCAGCACACATTATTATGACCCCCCTCCCCAGCACACATTATTATGACACCCCCTTTCCCCAGCACACATTATTATGACACCCCCCTCCCCAGCACACATTATTATGACACCCCCTTTCCCAGCACACATTATTATGACACCCCCTTTCCCCAGCACACATTATTATGACACCCCCTTTCCCCAGCACACATTATTATGACACCCCCCTCCCCAGCACACATTATTATGACACCCCCTTTCCCCAGCACACATTATGACCCCCCTCCCCAGCACACATTATTATGACACCCCCTTTCCCCAGCACACATTATTATGACACCCCCCTCCCCAGCACACATTATTATGACACCCCCTTTCCCCAGCACACATTATTATGACATCCCCCTCCCCAGCACACATTATTATGACACCACCTTTCCCCAGCACACATTATTATGACCCCCCCCTTTCCCCAGCACACATTATTATGACCCCCCTCCCCAGCACACATTATTATGACACCCCCTTTCCCCAGCACACATTATTATGACACCCCCCTCCCCAGCACACATTATTATGACACCCCCCTCCCCAGCACACATTATTATGACACCCCCTTTCCCCAGCACACATTATTATGACCCCCCTCCCCAGCACACATTATTATGACCCCCCTCCCCTCAGCACACAATATGACACCCCTCCCCCAGCACACATTATAACACCCCTCCCCCCAGCACACATTATTATGACACCCCCCTCCCCCCAACACACATTAATGTGATAGTTTCTCTCCTCCCCCCTCTCCCCTTAATTAGGCAGCACTACAGTACCTGAGCCTCTGCAGAGTCTTCGTCCCTCTGTGTGGCTGGCTGCTCCTCTTCCTGTCGCTGCTGGCTCCTCCAGTCAGTGCACAGTCAGGTGTACATCACATGACTTCCTGTCTGTGCATTGCTGTCCCATACGTGAAGGAGGGGTGAGTGATGCTGAAGATGCTGTGTCTTCAGTGGGGAGGGAGGACTGGAGGGGCGACACTGCTGCCTGTTTTGACTAGTGCAGCGGGGAGGAGCGTGGGGGGAGACCATAGTGTGAAGAGCTTCTGCTCATGCTGCCTGTCAGTGTGACAGGCGGAGCTCCGGCAGCAACACTGCACAGTGCATATCAGCAAGGTAGCAGAGCAGGGAGAGCGCCTCCCTGCTTTGCAGACCTTGCGGGGCGGGTAGCGCTGGGACTGATGAGACGTTCACTGCACGGAGCGGAGGATGTAATGTGCGGTCTTTCACCTGACCGCACATCGCTCCTCCTGTAAATGATCGGCGCCTCTCTATGTTTGGGGGGGGGCGAGCTGCCCCCTTGCCCCCCCCAGTTCCGACGCCTCTGCTTGCCTGCACAGTCTATTTTTTCTGCCGATGCCGACCGCGCGGGGCCGCGCATCGGCATCGGATCGGGATCGCAAGGTGACTGTCACCTTGCGATCTGCACTATCTTTTCTTCCGATTCTGACTATATAGTCAGAATCGGAAGAAAAGATCTGACCGTGTGTACACACCTTTATATGTCAGCCAAGCAGGCAGACAGAGCATACACTAGATCAGTGGTTCTCAAACTCGGTCCTCAGGACCCCACACGGTGCATGTTTTGCAGGTCTCCTCGCAGAATTGCAAGAGGAATAATTAGCTCCACCTGTGGACCTTTTAAAATGTGTCAGTGAGTAATTAATACACCTGTGCACCTGCTGGGTTACCTGCAAAACATGCACTGTGTGGGGTCCTGAGGACCGAGTTTGAGAACCCCTGCACTAGATCATAGGTTCTCAAACTCGGTCCTCAGGACCCCACACAGGGCATGTTTTGCAGGTCTCCTCACAGAATCGCAAGTGAAATAATTAGCTCCACCTGTGGACCTTTTAAAATGTGTCTGTGAGTAATTAATACACCTGTGCACTTGCTAGGTTACCTGCAAAACATGCACTGTGTGGGGTCCTGAGGACCGAGTTTGAGAACCCCTGCACTAGATCATCTGCAATCACAGGCTAAGTGGCAAAGTCATTTTCATATACGCAAATTATTTTGCATCTTATTCATTATGTCTATAAAAAGGACCACATGTCCTCAAACAAAACAGGCCCCACGGGTGCGTCGGCCCACCGGGACTCTTCCCTGTGAACCCTATGGCCAATCCGTCTATGGTTTTGCCCAATTGCTAACAAACTTGCTGCTGCGATCAACTCAGAATTACCCCCATGGTTTTGCCCAACTGCTAACAAATTGGCTGCTGTGATCAGATCTGAATTACCCCCTAAAACTAATTTCTGGCAAAAAAAGACGCCCTATGCTTGCAGAGTTGCATGGGACATGTCAGCTCACTAACGCCAGGCACCTTGCACTGCATGGTGTATTCAGGCTAGATGTATGAGGGGGATCCGGTCTGAAGATCGACAGTATCTAGGTCGACAATGTTTAGGTCGACCACTATAGATCGATAGTCACTAGGTTGACATGTTTTCAAGGTCGACAGGGTTTCTAGGTCGACATGTTCTAGGTCGACAGGTCAAAAGGTCGACATGCGTTTTTCCCTTTTTTATTTCTTTTTTTTAACTTCTTCATACTTAACGATCCACGCGGACTATGATTGGGAACAGTAACCTGTGCCGAGCGCAACGGTAGCACCTTACTCGAAGCATGGCAAGCGAAGCGAGCCATGCGAGGGGACACGGTGCACTAATTGGGCTTCCCGGTCACTGTACGGAGAAAACGACACAAAACATGAAAAACTCATGTTGACCTTTTGACCTGTCAACCTAGAACATGTCGACTTAGAAACCCTGTCGACCTTCAAACCCTGTCGACCTAGTGACTGTCGACCTATAGCGGTCGCCCTAAACATTGTCGATCTAGACACTGTCGATCTAATGATCCACACCCCTGCGAGGACACATCTGTAAATAATGTGTCTGTTGCCGAAGCTGCGGATGTTATAATATGCAAATGCTAGTTTCAGCCTCGCCCTATTATAGATGCCTGTGTATGAGTGTGCATGCCTGAGATGGATTAGGGTTGGGCTGTGCAGTGAAAGGGGAGGGAGGGAGTTAGGGTTAAGCTGAGGGGACGGGCGGGCAGGGTTAGGCTTCACAGGGAGGAAGTTAGAGTTAGGCACTAAAGGGGGAGGTTAGGGTTAGGAGGTAGGGGAGAGGGGTTAACATACTCACCTCGCCCCTGTTGGAATTTTACAGGTTGGGATGCCGGCGGCTGCCGGTCAAACATACTGAGCCCTACATGTCACAGCAGAAATTAAAATTCAGTGTCTTGTCTTTTAGATACCAGAACCTGGTGTGGTCTTCTGCTACTGTAGCCCATCCATTGCAGGGTGTGGCTTCTCCCACTAATTAGTAGTGATCAGCGGGTTTGGTTCCTCGGAAACCGAACCCCCCCGAACTTCACTCATTTTACACGGGTCCGAGGCATACTCGGATTCTCCCATATGGCTCGGTTAACCCGAGCGCGCCCGAACGTCATCATCCCGCTGTCGGATTCTCGCGAGATTCGGATTCTATATAAGGAGCCGTGCGTCGCCGCCATTTTCACTCGTGCATTGGAAATGTTAGGGAGAGGATGTGGCTGGCGTCCTCTCCGTTTATTAATGTTGCTGCAAATATTTGTGCTTATTGCTTAATTGTGGGGACTGGGGAGCAGCTGTATTATATAGGAGGAGTACAGTGCAGAGTTTTGCTGATCAGTGACTACCAGTTTTATCCGTTCTCTGCCTGAAAAACGCTCCATATCTGTGCTCAGTGTGCTGCATACTGTATATGTGTGCTCACATTGCTTTATTGTGGGGACTGGGGACCAGCAGTATTATAAAGGAGGAGTACAGTGCAGAGTTTTGCTGACCAGTGACCACCAGTATACGTTGTCTGCCTGAAAAACGCTCCATATCTTTGCTCAGTGTGCTGCATATATCTGTGCTCACACTGCTTTATTGTGGGTACTGGGGACCACCAGTATATTATATAGGAGGAGTACAGTGCAGAGTATTGCTGACCAGTGACCACCAGTATACGTTGTCTGCCTGAAAAACGCTCCATATCTGTGCTCAGTGTGCTGCATATATCTGTGCTCACACTGCTTTATTGTGGGTACTGGGGACCACCAGTATATTATATAGGAGGAGTACAGTGTAGAGTTTTGCTAACCAGTGACCACCAGTATACGTTGTCTGCCTGAAAAGCGCTCCATATCTGTGCTCAGTGTGCTGCATATATCTGTGCTCACACTGCTTTATTGTGGGGACTGGGGACCACCAGTATATTATATAGGAGGAGTACAGTGCAGAGTTTTGCTGACCAGTGACCACCAGTATACGTTGTCTGCCTGAAAAACGCTCCATATCTGTGCTCAGTGTGCTGCATATATCTGTGCTCACACTGCTTTATTGTGGGTACTGGGGACCACCAGTATATTATATAGGAGGAGTACAGTGCAGACTTTTGCTGACCAGTGACCACCAGTATATATAGCAGTACGGTACGGAAGGCCACTGCTCTACCTACGTCTGTGTCGTCAAGTATACTATCCATCTAGATTCTATACCTGTGGTGCATTTTAGTTTTGCAGTTTGCTGACAGTGACCACCAGTATATATAGCAGTACGGTACGGAAGGCCACTGCTCTACCTACCTCTGTGTCGTCAAGTATACTATCCATCTAGATTCTATACCTGTGGTGCATTTTAGTTTTGCAGTTTGCTGACAGTGACCACCAGTATATATATCAGTACGGTACGAAAGGCCACTGCTCTACCTACCTCTGTGTCGTCAAGTATACTATCCATCTCGATTCTATACCTGTGGTGCATTTTAGTTTTGCAGTTTGCTGACAGTGACCACCAATATATATAGCAGTACGGTATGGAAGACCACTGCTCTACCTACTTCTGTGTCGTCAAGTATACTATCCATCTAGATTCTATACCTGTGGTGCATTTTAGTTTTGCAGTTTGCTGACAGTGACCACCAGTATATATAGCAGTACGGTACGGAAGGCCACTGCTCTACCTACCTCTGTGTCGTCAAGTATACTATCCATCTAGATTCTATACCTGTGGTGCATTTTAGTTTTGCAGTTTGCTGACAGTGACCACCAGTATATATATCAGTACGGTACGGAAGGCCACTGCTCTACCTACCTCTGTGTCGTCAAGTATACTATCCATCTCGATTCTATACCTGTGGTGCATTTTAGTTTTGCAGTTTGCTGACAGTGACCACCAATATATATGGCAGTACGGTACGGAAGACCACTGCTCTACCTACCTCTGTGTCGTCAAGTATACTATCCATCTAGATTCTATACCTGTGGTGCATTTTAGTTTTGCAGTTTGCTGACAGTGACCACCAGTATATATAGCAGTACGGTACGGAAGGCCACTGCTCTACCTACCTCTGTGTCGTCAAGTATACTATCCATCTAGATTCTATACCTGTGGTGCATTTTAGTTTTGCAGTTTGCTGACAGTGACCACCAGTATATATAGCAGTACGGTACGGAAGGCCACTGCTCTACCTACCTCTGTGTCGTCAAGTATACTATCCATCTAGATTCTATACCTGTGGTGCATTTTAGTTTTGCAGTTTGCTGACAGTGACCACCAGTATATATAGCAGTACGGTACGGAAGGCCACTGCTCTACCTACCTCTGTGTCGTCAAGTATACTATCCATCTAGATTCTATACCTGTGGAGCATTTTAGTTTTGCAGTTTGCTGACAGTGACCACCAGTATATATAGCAGTACGGTACGGAAGGCCACTGCTCTACCTACCTCTGTGTCGTCAAGTATACTATCCATCTAGATTCTATACCTGTGGAGCATTTTAGTTTTGCAGTTTGCTGACAGTGACCACCAGTATATATAGCAGTACGGTATGGAAGGCCACCCTCTACCTACCTCTGTGTCGTCAAGTATACTATCCATCCATACCTGTGGTGCATTTCAGTTGTGCGCAGTATATATAGTAGTAGGCCATTGCTATTGATACTGGCATATAATTCTACACATTTAAAAATGGAGAACAAAAATGTGGAGGTTAAAATAGGGAAAGATCAAGATCCACTTCCACCTCGTGCTGAAGCTGCTGCCACTAGTCATGGCCGAGACGATGAAATGCCATCAACGTCGTCTGCCAAGGCCGATGCCCAATGTCATAGTAGAGAGCATGTAAAATCCAAACAACAAAAGTTCAGTAAAATGACCCAAAAATCAAAATTGAAAGCGTCTGATGAGAAGCGTAAACTTGCCAATATGCCATTTACGACACGGAGTGGCAAGGAACGGCTGAGGCCCTGGCCTATGTTCATGGCTAGTGGTTCAGATTCACATGAGGATGGAAGCACTCATCCTCTCGCTAGAAAAATGAAAAGACTTAAGCTGGCAAAAGCACAGCAAAGAACTGTGCGTTCTTTTAAATCACAAAACCCCAAGGAGAGTCAAATTTTGTCGGTTGCGATGCCTGACCTTCCCAACACTGGACGGGAAGAGCTTGCGCCTTCCACCATTTGCACGCCTCCTGCAAGTGCTGGAAGGAGCACCCGCAGTCCAATTCCTGATAGTCAAATTGAAGATGTCACTGTTGAAGTACACCAGGATGAGGATATGGGTGTTGCTGGCTCTGGGGAGGAAATTGACAAGGAGGATTCTGATGGTGAGGTGGTTTGTTTAAGTCAGGCACCCGGGGAGACACCTGTTGTCCGTGGGACGAATATGGCCATTGACATGCCTGGTCAAAATACAAAACAAATCACCTCTTCGGTGTGGAATTATTTCAACACAAATGCAGACAACAGGTGTCAAGCCGTGTGTTGCCTTTGTCAAGCTGTAATAAGTAGGGGTAAGGACGTTAACCACCTAGGAACATCCTCCCTTATACGTCACCTGGACCGCATTCATCAGAAGTCAGTGACAAGTTCAAAAACTTTGGATGACAGCGGAAGCAGTCCACTGACCACTAAATCCCTTCCTCTTGTAACCAAGCTCCTGCAAACCACACCACCAACTCCCTCAGTGTCAATTTCCACCTTACACAGGAAAGCCAATAGTCCTGCAGGCCATGTCACTGGCAAGTATGACGAGTCCTCTCCTGCCTGGGATTCCTCCGATGCATCCTTGAGTGTAACGCCTACTGCTGCTGGCGCTGCTGTTGTTGCTGCTGGGAGTCGATCGTCATCCCAGAGGGGAAGTCGGAAGACCACTTGTACTACTTCCAGTAAGCAATTGACTGACCAACAGTCCTTTGCGAGGAAGATGAAATATCACAGCAGTCATCCTGCTGCAAAGCAGATAACTCAGGTCTTGTCAGCCTGGGTGGTGAGAAAGGTGTGTCCGGTATCCACCGTTAATTCACATGCAACTAGAGACTTGACTGAGGTACTGTGTCCCCGGCACCAAATACCATCTAGGTTCCATTTCTCTAGGCAGGCGATACCGAAAATGTACACAGACCTCAGAAAAAGAGTCACCGGTGTCCTAAAAAATGCAGTTGTACCCAATGTCCACTTAACCACGGACATGTGGACAAGTGGAGCAGGGCAGACTCAGGACTATATGACTGTGACAGCCCACTGGGTAGATGTATTGCCTCCCGCAGAAAGAACAGCAGCGGCGGCACCAGTAGCAGCATCTTGCAAATGCCAACTCATTCCTAGGCAGGCTACGCTTTGTATCACCACTTTCCATAAGAGGCACACAGCTGACAACCTCTTACGGAAACTGAGGAACATCATCGCAGAATGGCTTACCCCAATTGGACTCTCCTGGGGATTTGTGACATCGGACAACGCCAGCAATATTGTGTGTGCATTACATCTGGGCAAATTTCAGCACGTCCCATGTTTTGCACATACAATTAATTTGGTGGTGCAGAATTATTTAAAAAACGACAGGGGCGTGCAAGAGATGCTGTCGGTGGCCCGAAGAATTGCGGGCCACTTTCGGCATTCAGCCACCGCGTGCCGAAGACTGGAGCACCAGCAAACACTCCTGAACCTGCCCTGCCATCATCTGAAACAAGAGGTGGTAACGAGGTGGAATTCAACCCTCTATATGCTTCAGAGGATGGAGGAGCAGCAAAAGGCCATTCAAGCCTATACATATAGGCAAAGGAGGGGGAATGCACCTGACTCAAGCGCAGTGGAGAATGATTTCATCGTTGTGCAAGGTTCTGCAACCCTTTGAACTTGCCACACGTGAAGTCAGTTCAGACACTGCCAGCCTGAGTCAGGTCATTCCCCTCATCAGGCTTTTGCAGAAGAAGCTGGAGACATTGAAGGAGGAGCTAAAACAGAGCGATTCCGCTAGGCATGTGGGACTTGTGGATGGAGCCCTTAATTTGCTTAACCAGGATTCACGGGTGGTCAATCTGTTGAAATCAGAGCACTACATTTTGGCCACTGCGCTCGATCCTAGATTTAAAACCTACATTGTATCTCTCTTTCCAGCAGACACAAGTCTGCAGAGGTTCAAAGACCTGCTGGCGAAAAAATTGTCAAGTCAAGCGAAACGTGACCCGTCAACAGCTCCTCCTTCACATTCTCCCGCAACTGGGGGTGCGAGGAAAAGGCTAAGAATTCCGATCCCACCCGCTGGCGGTGATGCAGAGCAGTCTGGAGCGAGTGCTGACATCTGGTCCGGACTGAAGGACCTGCCAACGATTACTTACATGTCGTCAACTGTCACTGCATATGATTCTCTCACCATTGAAAGAATGGTGGAGGATTATATGAGTGACCGCATCCAAGTAGGCACGTCAGACAGTCCGTACGTATACTAGCAGGAAAAAGAGGCAATTTGGAGGCCCTTGCACAAACTGGCTTTATTCTACCTAAGTTGCCCTCCCTCCAGTGTGTACTCCGAAAGAGTGTTTAGTGCAGCCGCTCACCTTGTCAGCAATCGGCGTACGAAGTTACTTCCAGAAAATGTGGAGAAGATGATGTTCATCAAAATGAATTATAATCAATTCCTCCGTGGAGACATTCACCAGCAGCAATTGCCTCCAGAAAGTACACAGGGATCTGAGATGGTGGATTCCAGTGGGGACGAATTAATAATCTGTGAGGAGGGGGATGTACACAGTGAAAGGGGTGAGGAATCGGAGGATGATGATGAGGTGGACATCTTGCCTCTGTAGAGCCAGTTTGTGCAAGGAGAGATTGATTGCTTCTTTTTTGGTGGGGGCACAAACCAACCAGTCATTTCAGTCACAGTCGTGTGGCAGACCCTGTCGCTGAAATGATGGGTTCGTTAAAGTGTGCATGTCCTGTTTATACAACATAAGGGTGGGTGGGAGGGCCCAAGGACAATTCCATCTTGCACCTCTTTTTTCTTTCATTTTTCTTTGCAACATGTGCTGTTTGGGGACTATTTTTTTAAGTGCCATCCTGTCTGACACTGCAGTGCCACTCCTAGATGGGCCAGGTGTTTGTGTCGGCCACTTGTGTCGCTTAGCTTAGTCACACAGCGACCTTTGGTGCGCCTCTTTTTTTCTTTGCATCATGTGCTGTTTGGGGACTATTTTTTTGAAGTGCCATCCTGCCTGACACTGCAGTGCCACTCCTAGATGGGCCAGCTGTTTGTGTCGGCCACTTGTGTCGCTTAGCTTAGTCACACAGCGACCTTGGTGCGCCTCTTTTTTTCTTTGCATCATGTGCTGTTTGGGGACTATTTTTTTGAAGTGACATCCTGCCTGACACTGCAGTGCCACTCCTAGATGGGCCAAGTGTTTGTGTCGGCCACTTGTGTCGCTTAGCTTAGCCATCCAGCGACCTCGGTGCAAATTTTAGGACTAAAAATAATATTGTGAGGTGTTCAGAATAGACTGAAAATGAGTGGAAATTATGGTTATTGAGGTTAATAATACCATGGGATCAAAATGACCCCCAAATTCTATGATTTAAGCTGTTTTTGAGGGTTTTTTGTAAAAAAACACCCGAATCCAAAACACACCCGAATCCGACAAAAAAATTTCAGGGAGGTTTTGGCAAAACGCGTCCGAATACAAAACACAGCCGCGGAACCGAATCCAAAACAAAATCAAAAAACCCGAAAAATTTCCGGTGCACATCTCTACTAATTAGGCATTTCCTGCATCACAGTTGTCGGATAAGCTACTTTCTGTTTTACTTTTTTTTTTATTGTTTAACACAATTAGAAAATAAATTTTTATTGAACATATACAGTACAATAGGGATCTTGTGGCCATGATTCCTAGACATCAGAAGTAATACAACAACATTTTGAAGGTTTATGTGAACACTTGGAAGCCACCATATTGCTCCAAGTGGAATATCCATTTGGCCAAGGGTTGATACATTAATGATTTGTCACCGAACAAAAATTCAGGCTTATCTGAAACTCAGCATGGAAGGCTTCTGCACTTTTTTCAACGGAATATACTAGAGATGAGCGGGTTCGGTTCGCCGAGAACCGGACCCTACCGAACTCCACGCGTCAAACACGGTTCCGAGCCCGGCTCGGCTATTCCCGCCTGACTCGGAAAACCCGAACGAGGCAAAACGTCATCATCCCGCTGTCAGATTCTCACGGGATTCGGATTCCATATAAAGAGCGGCGTCGCCACCATTTTCACTCGGGCATTGTAGAGAGTACAGAGAGGATGTGCTATGTTCTCTCAGTGTCAGTTCTCCGTATCAGTGCCCAGTATCAGTGCTCACTGTCTTGTGCTGCATCGTGCTGCTCAGTAATACTAATACTAGTACAGTGTCTTGTGCTGCATCCTGCTGCTGTAGGGTGCTGTGCAGAGGCAGAACTCTGGGAGGCAACGGAGTCATCTGCCGCCGGGCTCCTGCTCTGAATGGGGGCACCTCTCCTCCCATTCTGTGACACCAGTGAATTAAGTTAATTGATAGCTGCCGCTATCTTTTCAGTGGCCGACTTCCTCACTGGTCCCTGCACCTTACAAATCACACCCTCTTTATTATACACATTTTACAAGTGTCACACCCAGTATTAGAAACCACAACCTTTTACACTGGAAGCAGACACCTTACTGATGAAGCTGTTTGAGCCTGTATAGGAAATATGAGAATTTTAACTCTATGGGGTAAATTTACTAAGGTGGGAGATTTTTAGAACTGGTGATGTTGCCCATGGCAACCAATCAGATTCTACTTACCATTTATCTAGCTGCTTCTAGCAGATAATAGATATAATCTGATTGGTTGCCATGGGCAACATCACCAATTCTAAAAATCTCCCACCTTAGTAAATTTACCCCTATGAAGATACTTCTCTGACAATTACACGTAACTTCATCTAGTTAGCATTATCATGCTTCCTCTACAGGAGCAAATAGCTCCATCAGTAAAGTGTCTGCTGTTACACACACACACACACACACACACACACACACACACACACACACACTTATCTCGATATAAGAAATAGGGGGGCACCAATATTTATCTTGCCTCCGGGCAACTGGGATGATCTTACGCCACTGGTGCTGTGGTAGTAGCAGAGGCGTAACTAGGGGTTTTGGAGCCCAGGGCAAGATCAAAAATGGTGCCCCCCCCCCAAATAAATAAATAAAATACAAAAGGAAAGTATGTGCGCACGATAATGGCGATGTGCCAAAATGACATGCCAGCTGTTTCAGGTCATACTGGGAACATTCTTTTCAATTCCACATGCACCTTACCATCATCATCTCCTACACAAATAGATGTCACTGTATATAAAGATGTCAGGGTGTGTATGTATAGATGTAGGTGCAGTGGTCGAAGTGTAATTTTTGAAGGGGGGTATGAAAAAGTGTAGGTTTGAATTATGCGCACGCCGAAGGCACACACACACAGACTGGCCACCCCCCAAACCCCACACACACCCACTCAGACTATACACACATTCTCATACTTTCCCCTCCCCCCCCACCCACAGGACTACAAATATTCACTTACACTCACACTGTCCCACACACACACTTAACACACACTGTACTGCACCCCCCCTCCCTCTCCCTCCCCCTCCCCACAGTAAATTACTGCAGCCGCCGCCTGCCTGCTCACCTTCCACCTCCGAGGCCGCGCGCGCACCTCCGAGGCCACGCACGTGCGCACCTCTGCAATTAGACACTGCTTGGGGGCGGAGGAGTAGGGGGAGGCTCCGTCCTAGCTGCTGCTGCCTGTACAGTGTGACAGGCACAGCAGCCGGGGCTGGGGAGCCAGGGAGAGCCCGCCGGCGGAAACCCTGTAGCATGGGGCGAGCGGCCCGTGCAGGTGGCGGTGGCGCCCCCCTCTGCTGGGGCTGCCACAGGGTATCCGTTCACATGGTCGACCATGTTATGGTCGACAGTCATTAGGTCGACCACTATTGGTCAACATTGACATGGTCGACATGGACACATGATCGACACATGAAAATGGTCGACACATGAAAAGGTCGACATGAGTTTTTTAACTTTTTTTTCTTTTGGGGAACTTTTCCATACTTTACGATTCACATGGACTACGATTGGAACGGTAAAGTGTGCCGAGCGAAGCGGTAGCGGAGCGAAGGCACCATGCCCGAAGCATGGCGAGCGAAGCGAGCCATGCGAGGGGACGCGGTGCACTAATTGGGGTGCTCAGTCACTTTACGCAAAGAACGACACCAAAAAAAGTAAAAAAACTCATGTCGACCTTTCCATATGTCGACCTTTCGTGTGTCGACCATTTTCATGTGTCGACCATGTGTCCATGTCGACCATGTCAATGTCGACCAATAGTGGTCGACCTAATGACTGTCGACCATAACATGGTCGACCATTCATACCGGAACCCTGCCACAGCGCCCAGGGCACGTGCCCTGCTCGCCCCATGCTAGTTACGCCTCTGGATAGTAGTGTCCTGTGACTGTGCATTGGTCATCATCGTTCCAGTCACAGTGGTATCAGGGGGGTGACAATTCCAGAGTGCTTTTGTGCTGCTCACTAATACTAATACTAGTACAGTGTCTTGTGCTGCATCATGCTGCTCAGTGTCAGTTCTCAGTAGTATCATCAGTGCTCAGTATCACTGCTCATTGTCTTGTGCTGCATTGTACTGCTCAGTAATACATTACTAATACTAGTACAGTGTCTTGTGCTGCATTTTGCTGCTGCAGGGTGCTGTGGTAGTAGTGTCCTGTGACTGTGCATCGGTCATCATCATTCCAGTCACAGTGGTATCTAGGGGGTGACAATTCCAGAGTGCTTTTGTGCTGCTCACTAATACTAATAATAGTACAGTGTCTTGTGCTGCATCATGCTGCTCAGTGTCAGTTCTCAGTAGTATCATCAGTGCTCAGTATCACTGCTCAGTAGTATCATCAGTGCTCAGTATCACTGGTCAGTGCTCAGTGTCTTGTGCAGCATCGTGCTGCTCAGTGTCAGTTCTCAGTAGTATCATTACTCAGCATCACTGCTCAGTAGTATCATCAGTGCTCAGTATCACTGGTCAGTGCTCAGTGTCTTGTGCTGCATCATGCTGCTCAGTGTCAGTTCTCAGTATCACTGCTCAGTAGTATCATCAGTGCTCCGTATTACTGCTCAGTAGTATCATCAGTGCTCAGTATCACTGCTCAGTAGTATCATCAGTGCTCAGTATCACTGCTCAGTGCTCAGTGTCTTGTGCTGCATCGTCTGCTCAGTGTCAGTTCTCAGTAGTATCAGTGCTCAGTATCACTGCTCAGTAGTATCATCAGTGCTCAGTATCACTGCTCAGTAGTATCATCAGTGCTCAGTATCACTGGTCAGTGCTCAGTGTCTTGTGCTGCATCGTGTTGCTCAGTGTCAGTTCTCAGTAGTATCATCAGTGCTCAGTATCACTGCTCAGGAGTTTCATCAGTGCTCAGTATCACTGGTCAGTGCTCAGTGTCTTGTGCTGCATTGTGCTGCTCAGTGTCAGTTCTCAGTAGTATCAGTGCTCAGTATCACTGCTCAGTAGTATCATCAGTGCTCAGTATCACTGGCCAGTGCTCAGTGTCTTGTGCTGCACCGTGCTGCTCAGTGTCAGTTCTCAGTAGTATCAGTGCTCAGTATCACTGCTCAGTAGTATCATCAGTGCTCAGTATCACTGGTCAGTGCTCAGTGTCTTGTGCTGCATCGTGCTGCTCAGTGTCAGTTCTCAGTAGTATCAGTGCTCAGTATCACTGCTCAGTAGTATCATAAGTGCTCAGTATCACTGCTCAGTAGTATCATCGGTGCTCAGTATCACTGTTCAGTAGTATCATCAGTGCTCAGTATCACTGCTCAGTGCTCAGTGTCTTGTGCTGCATTGTGTTGCTCAGTGTCAGTTCTCAGTAGTATCAGTGCTCAGTATCACTGCTCAGTAGTATCATCAGTGCTCAGTATCACTGGCCAGTGCTCAGTGTCTTGTGCTGCACCGTGCTGCTCAGTGTCAGTTCTCAGTAGTATCAGTGCTCAGTATCACTGCTCAGTAGTATCATCAGTGCTCAGTATCACTGGTCAGTGCTCAGTGTCTTGTGCTGCATCGTGCTGCTCAGTGTCAGTTCTCAGTAGTATCAGTGCTCAGTATCACCGCTCAGTAGTATCATCAGTGCTCAGTATCACTGCTCAGTAGTATCATCGGTGCTCAGTATCACTGGTCAGTAGTATCATCAGTGCTCAGTATCACTGGTCAGTGCTCAGTGTCTTGTGCTGCACCGTGCTGCTCAGTGTCAGTTCTCAGTAGTATCAGTGCTCAGTATCACTGCTCAGTAGTATCATCAGTGCTCAGTATCACTGGTCAGTGCTCAGTGTCTTGTTCTGCACCGTGCTGCTCAGTGTCAGTTCCCAGTAGTATCAGTGCTCAGTATCACTGCTCAGTAGTATCGTCAGTGCTCAGTGTCTTGTGTTGCATCATGCTGCTCAGTGTCAGTTCTCAGTAGAATCAGTGCTCAGTATCACTGGTCAGTGCTCAGTGTCTTGTGCTGCATCTTGCTGCTGTAGGGTGCTGTGGTAGTGTCCTGTCACTGTGCATAGGTCATCATCATTCCAGTCAGAGTGGTATCTGGTACCTATCTAGTGGTATCTAATTCCAGACATTACTGCCGTCTAATTCCAGATATATTACTGGCATATAATTCCACACATTAAAAAATGGAGAACAAAAATTTGGAGGGTAAAATAGGGAAAGATAATGATCCACTTCCACCTAGTTCTGAAGCTGCTGCCATTAGTCATGGCAGAGACGATAAAATGCCATCAACGTCGTCTGCCAAGGCCGATGCCCAATGTGATAGTAGAGAGCATAGCAAATCCAAAAAGCAAAAGTTCAGTAAAATGACCCAAAAATATAGATTAAAATCATTTGAGGAGAAGCAGAAATTTGCCAATATGCCAGTTACGACACGGAGTGGTAAGGAACGGCTATGGCCCCCTCCTATTTTCCTCATGACTAGTGGTTCAGCTTCACATGACGATGGAAGCACTAATCCTCCCGCTAGAAAAATGAAAAGAGTTAAGCTGGCAAAAGCACAGCAAAGAACTGTGCATTCTAAATCACAAATCCCCAAGGAGAGTCCAAATGTGTCGGCGGATGCGATGCCTGACCTTCCCAACACTGGCACGCCCCCTGCAAGTGCTGGAAGGAGCACCCACAGTCCAGTTCCTGATATTCAAATTGAAGATATCACTGTTGAAGTACACCAGGATGAGGATATGGGTGTTACTGGCGCTGAGGTGGAAGTTGACGAGGAGGATTCTGATGGTGATGTGGTTTGTTTAAATCAGGCACCCGGGGAGACACCTGTTGTCTGTGGGATGAATAAGGCCATTGACATGCCTGGTCAAAATACCAATAAAATCACCTCTTCGGTGTGGAATTATTTCAACAGAAATGCGGACAACAGGTGTCAAGCCATGTGTTGCCTTTGTCAAGCTGTAATAAGTAGGGGTAAGGACATTAACCAGCTAGGAACATTCTCCCTTATACGTCACCTGGAGCGCATTCATCAGAAGTCATTGACAGGTTCAAAAACTTTGGGTAACAGCGGAAGCAGTCCACTGACAACTAAATCCCTTCTTCCTCCTGTACCCAAGCTCCTGCAAACCACACCACCAACTCCCTCAATGTCAATTTCCTCCTTAGACAGGAACGCCAATAGTCCTGCAGGCCATGTCACTGGCAAGACTGACGAGTCCTCTCCTAACTGGGATTCCATCCCTGAGTGGAACGCCTACTGCTGCTTTTGCTGCTGGCGCTGCTGTTGTTGCTGCTGGGAGTCGATCGTCATCCCAGAGGGGTAGTCGGAAGACCACTTGTACTACTTCCATTAAGCAATTGACTGTCCAACAGTCCTTTGCGAGGAAGATGAAATATCACAGCAGTCATCCTGTTGCAAAGCGGATAACTCAGGCCTTGACAGCTATGTTGGTGTTAGACGTGCGTCCGGTATCCACCGTTAGTTCACAGGGACTTAGAGAATTGATGGACGTAGTGTGTCCCTGGTACCAAATCCCATCTAGGTTCCACTTCAGTAGGCAGGCGATACCGAGAATGTACAGGGACGTCAGAAAAAGTGTCCTCAGTGTCCTAAAAAATGCAGTTGTACCCACTGTCCACTTAACCACGGACATGTGGACAAGTGGAGCAGGGCAGACTAAGGACTATATGACTGTGACAGCCCTCTGGATAGATGTATTGCCTCCCGCAGCAACAATAGCGGCGGCACCAGTAGCAGCATCTCGCAAACGCCAACTTGTTCCTAGGCAGGTACGCTTTGTATCACCGCTTTCCGTAAGAGGCACACCGCTGACAACCTGTAACGGAAACTGAGGGACATCATCAAACATTGGCTTACCCCACTTAGACTCTCCTGGGGATTTGTGATATCGGACAACGCCAGCAATATTGTGCGTGCATTACATGTGGGCAAATTCCAACACGTCCCATGTTTTGCACATACAATTAATTTGGTGGTGCAGAATTTTTTGAAAAACGACAGGGGTGTGCAGGAGATGCTGCCGGTGGCCCAAAAAATTGCGGGCCACTTTCGGCATTCAGCCACCGTGTGCCGAAGACTGGAGCACCAGCAAACACTCCTTAACCTGCTCTGCCATCACCTGAAGCAAGAGATGGTAACAAGGTGGAATTCAACCCCCTATATGCTTCAGAGGATGGAGGAGCAGCAAAAGGCCATTCAAGCCTATACATCCGCCTATGATATAGGCAAAGGAGGGGGAATGCACCTGACACAAGCGCAGTGGAGAATGATTTCTGTCTTGTGCAAGGTTCTCCAACCCTGTGAACTTGCCACAAGTCAGGTCATTCCCCTCATCAGGCTTTTGCAGAAGCAGCTGGAGAGATTGAAGGAGGAGCTAAGACGGAGCGATTCCGTTGGGCATGTGGGACTTGTGGATGGAGCCCTTAATTCGCTTAACCAGGATTCACGGGTGGTCAATCTGTTGAAATCAGAGCACTACATTTTGGCCACCGTGCTCAATCCTAGGTTTAAAGCCTACGTTGTATCTCTCTTTCCGGCAGACACAAGTCTGCAGAGGTTCAAAGACCTGCTGGTGAGACAATTGTCAAGTCAAGCGGAACGTGACCCGTCAACAGCTCCATTTTCTACCGCAACTGGAGCTGCCAGGAAAAGGATAAAATTTCCAAACCCACCCTCTGGCGGTGATGCAGGGCAGTCAGGAACAAGTGCTGACATCTGTTCCGGACTGAAGGACCTGCCAACGATTACTAACATGTCGTCAACTGTCACTGCATATGATTCTGTCGCCATTGAACGAATGGTGGAGGATTATATGGGTGACAGCATCACTGTAGGCATGTCAGACAGTCCATATGTATACTGGCAGGAAAAAGAGGCAATTTGGAGGCCCTTGCACAAACTAGAGATGAGCGGGTTCGGTTCCTCGGAACCCGAACCCGCCCAAACTTCATGTTTTTTTACACGGGTCCGAGCGACTCGGATCTTCCCGCCTTGCTCGGTTAACCCGAGCGCGCCCGAACGTCATCATCCCGCTGTCGGATTCTCGCGAGGCTCGGATTCTATCGCGAGACTCGGATTCTATATAAGGAGCCGCGCGTCGCCGCCATTTTCACACGTGCATTGAGATTGATAGGGAGAGGACGTGGCTGGCGTCCTCTCCGTTTATAGAGAAGAGAGTGAGACTAGAGTAGAGAGAGACACAGTATTTACTTTAGTAATTTTGGGGAGCATTAGGAGGAGTACTACTACTTGCTGAAGTGATAGTGTGACTGTATATCTGACTTGTGGGGGAGACAGTGGGGAGCAGTTAGAGTCTGAGAGCAGGAGTACATATTTTAACGTACAGTGCACACTTTTGCTGCCAGAGTGCCACACTGCCATTGTGACCACACTGACCACCAGTATATATATTGTGATTGTCTGCTTAGGAGTACTACTTGCAAGTTGCTGATAGTGTGACCAGTGACCTGACCACCAGTTTAATTAATCACCACCAGTTTAATATATATATATATATATATATATATAATTGTATATAATATATATATAATTGTATAGCACCTACCCGTGTTTTTTTTTTTCTTTCTTCTTGATACATACTACTATAGTAGCTTACTGTAGCAGTCTGCGGTGCTGCTGAGCTGACAGTGTCCAGCAGGTCCGTCATCAGTCATTACATAATAAATATATATACCTGTCCGGCTGCAGTACTAGTGATATTATATATATATATATATATTAATTTCATCTCATTATCATCCAGTCTATATTAGCAGCAGACACAGTACGGTAGTCCACGGCTGTAGCTACCTCTGTGTCGGCAGTCGCTGGTCCATCCATAATTGTATACCACCTACCCGTGTTTTTTTTCTTTTTCTTTCTTCTTGATACATACTACTATAGTAGCTTACTGTAGCAGTCTGCGGTGCTGCTGAGCTGACAGTGTCCAGCAGGTCCGTCATCAGTCATTACATAATAAATATATATACCTGTCCGGCTGCAGTACTAGTGATATTATATATATATATATATATATTAATTTCATCTCATTATCATCCAGTCTATATTAGCAGCAGACACAGTACGGTAGTCCACGGCTGTAGCTACCTCTGTGTCGGCAGTCGCTGGTCCATCCATAATTGTATACCACCTACCCGTGTTTTTTTTTTTTCTTTCTTCTTGATACATACTACTATAGTAGCTTACTGTAGCAGTCTGCGGTGCTGCTGAGCTGACAGTGTCCAGCAGGTCCGTCATCAGTCATTACATAATAAATATATATACCTGTCCGGCTGCAGTACTAGTGATATTATATATATATATATATATATTAATTTCATCTCATTATCATCCAGTCTATATTAGCAGCAGACACAGTACGGTAGTCCACGGCTGTAGCTACCTCTGTGTCGGCAGTCGCTGGTCCATCCATAATTGTATACCACCTACCCGTGTTTTTTTTTTCTTTCTTTCTTCTTGATACATACTACTATAGTAGCTTACTGTAGCAGTCTGCGGTGCTGCTGAGCTGACAGTGTCCAGCAGGTCCGTCATCAGTCATTACATAATAAATATATATACCTGTCCGGCTGCAGTACTAGTGATATTATATATATATATATTAATTTCATCTCATTATCATCCAGTCTATATTAGCAGCAGACACAGTACGGTAGTCCACGGCTGTAGCTACCTCTGTGTCGGCAGTCGCTGGTCCATCCATAATTGTATACCACCTACCCGTGGTTTTTTTTTTTCTTTCTTCTTGATACATACTACTATAGTAGCTTACTGTAGCAGTCTGCGGTGCTGCTGAGCTGACATTGTCCAGCAGGTCCGTCATCAGTCATTACATAATAAATATATATACCTGTCCGGCTGCAGTACTAGTGATATTATATATATATATATATATTAATTTCATCTCATTATCATCCAGTCTATATTAGCAGCAGACACAGTACGGTAGTCCACGGCTGTAGCTACCTCTGTGTCGGCAGTCGCTGGTCCATCCATAATTGTATACCACCTACCCGTGTTTTTTTTTTTCTTTCTTCTTGATACATACTACTATAGTAGCTTACTGTAGCAGTCTGCGGTGCTGCTGAGCTGACAGTGTCCAGCAGGTCCGTCATCAGTCATTACATAATAAATATATATACCTGTCCGGCTGCAGTACTAGTGATATTATATATATATATATATATATTAATTTCATCTCATTATCATCCAGTCTATATTAGCAGCAGACACAGTACGGTAGTCCACGGCTGTAGCTACCTCTGTGTCGGCAGTCGCTGGTCCATCCATAATTGTATACCACCTACCCGTGTTTTTTTTTTTTCTTTCTTCTTGATACATACTACTATAGTAGCTTACTGTAGCAGTCTGCGGTGCTGCTGAGCTGACAGTGTCCAGCAGGTCCGTCATCAGTCATTACATAATAAATATATATACCTGTCCGGCTGCAGTACTAGTGATATTATATATATATATATTAATTTCATCTCATTATCATCCAGTCTATATTAGCAGCAGACACAGTACGGTAGTCCACGGCTGTAGCTACCTCTGTGTCGGCAGTCGCTGATCCATCCATAATTGTATACCACCTACCCGTGTTTTTTTTTTTTCTTTCTTCTTGAAACATACTACTATAGTAGCTTACTGTAGCAGTCTGCGGTGCTTCTGATCTGACAGTGTCCAGCAGGTCCGTCATCAGTCATTACATAATAAATATATATACCTGTCCGGCTGCAGTACTAGTGATATTATATATATATATATTAATTTCATCTCATTATCATCCAGTCTATATTAGCAGCAGACACAGTACGGTAGTCCACGGCTGTAGCTACCTCTGTGTCGGCAGTCGCTGGTCCATCCATAAGTATACTAGTATCCATCCATCTCCATTGTTTACCTGAGGTGCCTTTTAGTTGTGCCTATTAAAATATGGAGAACAAAAATGTTGAGGTTCCAAAATTAGGGAAAGATCAAGATCCACTTCCACCTCGTGCTGAAGCTGCTGTCACTAGTCATGGCCGAGACGATGAAATGCCAGCAACGTCGTCTGCCAAGGCCGATGCCCAATGTCATAGTACAGAGCATGTAAAATCCAAAACACCAAATATCAGTAAAAAAAGGACTCCAAAATCTAAAATAAAATTGTCGGAGGAGAAGCGTAAACTTGCCAATATGCCATTTACCACACGGAGTGGCAAGGAACGGCTGAGGCCCTGGCCTATGTTCATGGCTAGTGGTTCAGCTTCACATGAGGATGGAAGCACTCAGCCTCTCGCTAGAAAAATGAAAAGACTCAAGCTGGCAAAAGCACCGCAAAGAACTGTGCGTTCTTCGAAATCCCAAATCCACAAGGAGAGTCCAATTGTGTCGGTTGCGATGCCTGACCTTCCCAACACTGGACGTGAAGAGCATGCGCCTTCCACCATTTGCACGCCCCCTGCAAGTTCTGGAAGGAGCACCCGCAGTCCAGTTCCTGATAGTCAGATTGAAGATGTCAGTGTTGAAGTACACCAGGATGAGGAGGATATGGGTGTTGCTGGCGCTGGGGAGGAAATTGACAAGGAGGATTCTGATGGTGAGGTGGTTTGTTTAAGTCAGGCACCCGGGGAGACACCTGTTGTCCGTGGGAGGAATAGGGCCGTTGACATGCCTGGTGAAAATACCAAAAAAATCAGCTCTTCGGTGTGGAAGTATTTCACCAGAAATGCGGACAACATTTGTCAAGCCGTGTGTTGCCTTTGTCAAGCTGTAATAAGTAGGGGTAAGGACGTTAACCACCTTGGAACATCCTCCCTTATACGTCACCTGCAGCGCATTCATAATAAGTCAGTGACAAGTTCAAAAACTTTGGGCGACAGCGGAAGCAGTCCACTGACCAGTAAATCCCTTCCTCTTGTAACCAAGCTCACGCAAACCACCCCACCAACTCCCTCAGTGTCAATTTCCTCCTTCCCCAGGAATGCCAATAGTCCTGCAGGCCATGTCACTGGCAATTCTGACGAGTCCTCTCCTGCCTGGGATTCCTCCGATGCATCCTTGCGTGTAACGCCTACTGCTGCAGGCGCTGCTGTTGTTGCTGCTGGGAGTCGATGGTCATCCCAGAGGGGAAGTCGTAAGCCCACTTTTACTACTTCCACCAAGCAATTGACTGTCCAACAGTCCTTTGCGAGGAAGATGAAATATCACAGCAGTCATCCTGTTGCAAAGCGGATTACTGAGGCCTTGACAACTATGTTGGTGTTAGACGTGCGTCCGGTATCCGCCGTTAGTTCACAGGGAACTAGACAATTTCTTGAGGTAGTGTGCCCCCGTTACCAAATACCATCTAGGTTCCACTTCTCTAGGCAGGCGATACCGAAAATGTACACGGACGTCAGAAAAAGACTCACCAGTGTCCTAAAAAATGCAGTTGTACCCAATGTCCACTTAACCACGGACATGTGGACAAGTGGAGCAGGGCAGGGTCAGGACTATATGACTGTGACAGCCCACTGGGTAGATGTATGGACTCCCGCCGCAAGAACAGCAGCGGCGGCACCAGTAGCAGCATCTCGCAAACGCCAACTCTTTCCTAGGCAGGCTACGCTTTGTATCACCGGTTTCCAGAATACGCACACAGCTGAAAACCTCTTACGGCAACTGAGGAAGATCATCGCGGAATGGCTTACCCCAATTGGACTCTCCTGTGGATTTGTGGCATCGGACAACGCCAGCAATATTGTGTGTGCATTAAATATGGGCAAATTCCAGCACGTCCCATGTTTTGCACATACCTTGAATTTGGTGGTGCAGAATTTTTTTAAAAACGACAGGGGCGTGCAAGAGATGCTGTCGGTGGCCAGAAGAATTGCGGGACACTTTCGGCGTACAGGCACCACGTACAGAAGACTGGAGCACCACCAAAAACGCCTGAACCTGCCCTGCCATCATCTGAAGCAAGAAGTGGTAACGAGGTGGAATTCAACCCTATATATGCTTCAGAGGTTGGAGGAGCAGCAAAAGGCCATTCAAGCCTATACAATTGAGCACGATATAGGAGGTGGAATGTACCTGTCTCAAGCGCAGTGGAGAATGATTTCAACGTTGTGCAAGGTTCTGCTGCCCTTTGAACTTGCCACACGTGAAGTCAGTTCAGACACTGCCAGCCTGAGTCAGGTCATTCCCCTCATCAGGCTTTTGCAGAAGAAGCTGGAGGCATTGAAGGAGGAGCTAAAAGGGAGCGATTCCGCTAGGCATGTGGGACTTGTGGATGGAGCCCTTAATTCGCTTAACAAGGATTCACGGGTGGTCAATCTGTTGAAATCAGAGCACTACATTTTGGCCACCGTGCTCGATCCTAGATTTAAAACCTACCTTGGATCTCTCTTTCCGGCAGACACAAGTCTGCTGGGGTTCAAAGACCTGCTGGTGACAAAATTGTCAAGTCAAGCGGAACGCGACCTGTCAACATCTCCTCCTTCACATTCTCCCGCAACTGGGGGTGCGAGGAAAAGGCTCAGAATTCCGAGCCCACCCGCTGGCGGTGATGCAGGGCAGTCTGGAGCGACTGCTGATGCTGACATCTGGTCCGGACTGAAGGACCTGACAACGATTACGGACATGTCGTCTACTGTCACTGCATATGATTCTCTCCCCATTGAAAGAATGGTGGAGGATTATATGAGTGACCGCATCCAAGTAGGCACGTCAGACAGTCCGTACTTATACTGGCAGGAAAAAGAGGCAATTTGGAGGCCCTTGCACAAACTGGCTTTATTCTACCTAAGTTGCCCTCCCACAAGTGTGTACTCCGAAAGAGTGTTTAGTGCCGCCGCTCACCTTGTCAGCAATCGGTGTACGAGGTTACTTCCAGAAAATGTGGAGAAGATGATGTTCATTAAAATGAATTATAATCAATTCCTCCGTGGAGACATTGACCAGCAGCAATTGCCTCCACAAAGTACACAGGGAGCTGAGATGGTGGATTCCAGTGGGGACGAATTGATAATCTGTGAGGAGCGGGATGTACACGGTGATATATCGGAGGATGATGATGAGGTGGACATCTTGCCTCTGTAGAGCCAGTTTGTGCAAGGAGAGATTAATTGCTTCTTTTTCGGTGGGGGTCCAAACCAACCCGTCATTTCAGTCACAGTCGTGTGGCAGACCCTGTCACTGAAATGATGGGTTGGTTAAAGTGTGCATGTCCTGTTTATACAACATAAGGGTGGGTGGGAGGGCCCAAGGACAATTCCATCTTGCACCTCTTTTTTCTTTCATTTTTATTTGCGTCATGTGCTGTTTGGGGAGTGTTTTTTGGAAGGGCCATCCTGCGTGACACTGCAGTGCCACTCCTAGATGGGCCAGGTGTTTGTGTCGGCCACTAGGGTCGCTTATCTTACTCACACAGCTACCTCATTGCGCCTCTTTTTTTCTTTGCGTCATGTGCTGTTTGGGGAGTGTTTTTTGGAAGGGCCATCCTGCGTGACACTGCAGTGCCACTCCTAGATGGGCCAGGTGTTTGTGTCTTCCACTAGGGTCGCTTAGCTTACTCACACAGCTACCTCATTGCGCCTCTTTTTTTCTTCTTTGCGTCATGTGCTGTTTGGGGAGTGTTTTTTGGAAGGGCCATCCTGCGTGACACTGCAGTGCCACTCCTAGATGGGCCAGGTGTTTGTGTCGGCCACTAGGGTCGCTTATCTTACTCACACAGCTACCTCATTGCGCCTCTTTTTTTCTTTGCGTCATGTGCTGTTTGGGGAGTGTTTTTTGGAAGGGCCATCCTGCGTGACACTGCAGTGCCACTCCTAGATGGGCCAGGTGTTTGTGTCGGCCACTAGGGTCGCTTATCTTACTCACACAGCTACCTCATTGCGCCTCTTTTTTTCTTTGCGTCATGTGCTGTTTGGGGAGTCTTTTTTGGAAGGGCCATCCTGCGTGACACTGCAGTGCCACTCCTAGATGGGCCAGGTGTTTGTGTCGGCCACTAGGGTCGCTTAGCTTAGTCATCCAGCGACCTCGTGTCACGATCCGGGTATCTGGACGCCATTTCTTACCTATCAGATGCCTCCTAAGGCTGGCTCAGCGCTCCAGGACCGGATCCCATCTGTTATCCTGATGTGCACATTCCCGCATCCTCTCCTGTCTCTCTGGACGCAGTCACAGTAACGCCTTATACATCTGGCATGGCGTCTCCCGCGGCCTCCGCCGCCGTCCCTGAGCTTCTGCATTCAGAGTGGCGATTACGTCAGCCGCGGCCTCCGCTGTGTCCGCGTGGTCGGATGTGCATCTGTCAGCCTGGCGTCTCCTGTCTCCGGTGGCCGGCGCCGCCATTACTGTTTTCCAGACCACATGGATTACAATCCAAACTTCCCTCCAAGTGTCTGCATGGGCGCAGCCATCTTGGATTCTGTCAGCTGATCATTCCTACCAATCCGTTGTCAGTATTATTAATTTGCATAATTGCCTAGCCAACGCCTTCCTTGCTGCAGGTATAAATAGGTTGTGCCTGAGCAAGGAAGGCGTCAGTGCTTTGGTTGTCAAACCTAGTTCCAGTTTGTCTCTCTTCTGTGAATGTCTTCCAGGTTCCAGCTCCTGTCTCCAGACTTCTGCTATAGAGACCCGCACCAGCATTCCATCTGCGGTGTAGCCTGACTCTCCGATCCATACTGGACTCACCTGTTTCCAGCTACAACATCACCTGCTTCCAGCTCAGCTTCCAGCAGTGTACAGCTTCTCTTAAAGGGCCGGTGTCCTTTCTGCAGTTTACCACTCTCCACCGGTATTATTATTTCTCCGCTCTCAAATTCTACATTTCATCTACATTGCATCGCTCTCAAGCTTTATTTATTATTTAACTGGTTCCAGCCAGTATCCACTCCGTGCTAACACCTGTCTGGTTCTAACCAGTACCCACAGCAGCATTTTATCTACAGCAGTCCAGCTTTCCCTGGAACACCAGCTGGTACGACCCTGGGCTTTCCTCATTGCTACAGTTGAGCCTGGTAAGGACTTTCCAACTTGCAGATAATAAGAACTGTCTCATACCACCAGAGCTCTGTGGCCCCTGCCACCCTGTAGTACCCAGGAACTGTATTATTTTCTCTGACGTCCTAGTGGATGCTGGGACTCCGTAAGGACCATGGGGAATAGCGGCTCCGCAGGAGACAGGGCACAAAATAAAAGCTTAAGGATCAGGTGGTGTGCACTGGCTCCTCCCCCTATGACCCTCCTCCAAGCCCCAGTTAGATTTTTGTGCCCGGCCGAGAAGGGTGCAATCTAGGTGGCTCTCCTGAGCTGCTTAGAATAAAAGTTTAGTTTAGGTTTTTTTATTTTCAGTGAGTCCTGCTGGCAACAGGCTCACAGCATCGTGGGACTAAGGGGAGAAGAAACGGACTCACCTGAGTGCAGAGTGGATCGGGTTTCTTAGGCTACTGGACATTAGCTCCAGAGGGACGATCACAGGTTCAGCCTGGATGGGTCACCGGAGCCGCGCCGCCGTCCCCCTTACAGAGCCAGAAGAGACGAAGAGGTCCGGTGAAATCGGCGGCAGAAGACATCCTGTCTTCAGACTAAGGTAGCGCACAGCACCGCAGCTGTGCGCCATTGCTCTCAGCACACTTCACACTCCGGTCACTGAGGGTGCAGGGCGCTGGGGGGGAGCGCCCTGAGACGCAATATAACAGTATATACCTTAGGTGGCAAAAAGAATACATCACATATAGCTCCTGGGCTATATGGATGTATTTTAACCCCTGCCATTTTTACACAAAAAAGCGGGAGATAAGGACGTCGTGAAGGGGCGGAGCCTATCTCCTCAGCACACAAGCGCCATTTTCCCTCACAGCTCCGCTGGAAGGACGGCTCCCTGACTCTCCCCTGCAGTCCTGCTTCAGAATCAGGGTAAAAAAGAGAAGGGGGGGCATTTTTGGCAGCAAATAACGATAATAACAGCAGCTATAAGGGAGTAACACTTATATAAGGTTATCCCTGTATATATATATATATATATATATATAGCGCTGGGTGTGTGCTGGCAGACTCTCCCTCTGTCTCTCCAAAGGGCTAAGTGGGGTCCTGTCCTCTATCAGAGCATTCCCGGTGTGTGTGCTGTGTGTCGGTACGCGTGTGTCGACATGTATGAGGAGGAAAATGATGTGGAGGCGGAGCAGTTGCCTGTGTTGGTGATGTCACCCCGTAGGGAGTCGACACCTGACTGGATGATTGTATTTAAACAATTAAGTGATAATGTCAGCAATTTGCAAAAAACTGTTGACGACATGAGACAGCCGGCAAATCAATTAGTGCCTGTCCAGGCGTCTCAGACACCGTCAGGGGCGCTAAAACGCCCGTTACCTCAGTGGGTCGACACAGACCCTGACACAGATACTGAGTCTAGTGTCGACGGTGACGAGACAAACGTAATGTCCAGTAGGGCCACACGTTACATGATCACGGCAATGAAAGAGGCATTGAACCTTTCTGACACTACAAGTACCACAAAGAAGGGTATTATGTGGGGTGTGAAAAAACTACCAATAGTTTTTCCTGAGTCAGAGGAAATAAATGAGGTGTGTGATAAAGCGTGGGTTTCCCCCGATAAAAAACAGCTAATTTCTAAAAAATTATTAGCATTATATCCCTTCCCGCCAGAGGTTAGGGCGCGTTGGGAAACACCTCCTAGGGTAGATAAGGCGCTCACGCGTTTATCTAAACAAGTAGCGTTACCGTCTCCTGATACGGCCACCCTCAAAGAACCAGCTGATAGAAGGCTGGAAAATATCCTAAAAAGTATATACACACATACTGGTGTTATACTGCGACCAGCAATCGCCTCAGCCTGGATGTGCAGTGCTGGAGTCGCATGGTCGGATTCCCTGACTGAGAATATTGATACCCTGGATAGGGACAATATTTTGTTAACTATAGAACATTTAAAGGATGCATTACTATATATGCGTGATGCACAGAGGGATATTTGCACCCTGGCATCAAGAGTAAGTGCTATGTCCATCTCTGCCAGAAGAGCGTTATGGACGCGACAGTGGTCAGGGGATGCGGATTCCAAACGGCACATGGAAGTATTGCCGTATAAAGGGGAGGAGTTATTTGGGGCTGGTCTATCGGACCTGGTGGCCACGGCAACGGCTGGAAAATCCACCTTTTTACCCCAGGTCACTTCACATCAGCAGAAAAAGACACCGTCTTTTCAAACTCAGTCCTTTCGTTCCCATAAGTACAAGCGAGCAAAAGGCCACTCCTTTCTGCCCCGGGGCAGAGGAAGAGGAAAAAGACTGCACCATACAGCCGCTTCCCAGGAGCAGAAGCCCTCCCCTGCTTCTGCCAAGTCTTCAGCATGACGCTGGGGCTTTACAAGCAGACTCAGATATGGTGGGGGCCCGTCTCAAGAATTTCAACGCGCAGTGGGCTCACTCGCAAGTGGATCCCTGGATTCTACAGGTAGTATCGCAGGGGTACAAACTGGAGTTCGAGGCGTTTCCCCCTCGTCGGTTCCTGAAGTCTGCTTTACCAAAGTCTCCCTCCGACAGGGAGGCAGTTTTGGAAGCCATTCACAAGCTGTATTCCCAGCAGGTGATAATCAAGGTACCCCTCCTGCAACAAGGAAAGGGTTATTATTCCACGCTGTTTGTGGTACCGAAGCCGGACGGCTCGGTGAGACCAATTTTAAATCTGAAATCCTTGAACACTTACATAAAAAGGTTCAAATTCAAGATGGAGTCACTCAGAGCAGTGATAGCGAACCTGGAAGAAGGGGACTATATGGTGTCTCTGGACATCAAAGATGCTTATCTCCACGTCCCAATATACCCTTCTCACCAAGGGTACCTCAGGTTTGTAGTACAAAACTGTCATTATCAGTTTCAGACGCTGCCGTTTGGATTGTCCACGGCACCTCGGGTCTTTACCAAGGTAATGGCCGAAATGATGATTCTTCTACGAAGAAAAGGCATTTTAATTATCCCTTACTTGGACGATCTCCTGATAAGGGCAAGATCCAGGGAACAGTTAGAAGTCGGAGTAGCACTATCTCAGGTAGTGTTACGTCAGCACGGGTGGATTCTAAATATTCCAAAATCGCAGCTGATTCCAACGACATGTCTACTGTTCCTAGGAATGATTCTGGACACAGTCCTGAAGAAGGTGTTTCTCCAGGAGGAGAAGGCCAGGGAGTTATCCGAGCTAGTCAGGAACCTCCTAAAACCAGGCCAGGTCTCAGTGCATCAGTGCACGAGGGTCCTGGGAAAAATGGTGGCTTCTTACGAAGCGATTCCATTCGGAAGATTCCATGCAAGAACGTTTCAGTGGGATCTACTGGACAAATGGTCCGGATCGCATCTACAGATGCATCAGCGGATAACCCTGTCGCCAAGGACAAGGGTGTCTCTCCTGTGGTGGCTGCAGAGTGCTCATCTACTAGAGGGCCGCAGATTTGGCATTCAGGATTGGATCCTGGTAACCACGGATGCCAGCCTGAGAGGCTGGGGAGCAGTCACACAGGGAAGGAATTTCCAGGGCTTGTGGTCAAGCAGGGAAACATCTCTTCATATAAACATTCTGGAACTAAGGGCCATTTACAATGCCCTAAGTCAAGCAAAACCTCTGCTTCAGGGTCAGGCGGTGTTGATCCAATCGGACAACATCACGTCAGTCGCCCACGTAAACAGACAGGGCGGCACGAGAAGCAGGAGGACAATGGCAGAAGCTGCAAGGATTCTTCGCTGGGCGGAAAATCATGTGATAGCACTGTCAGCAGTGTTCATTCCGGGAGTGGACAACTGGGAAGCAGACTTCCTCAGCAGACACGACCTTCACCCGGGAGAGTGGGGACTTCACCCAGAAGTCTTCCACCTGATTGTAAACCGTTGGGAAAAACCAAAGGTGGACATGATGGCGTCACGTCTAAACAAAAAACTGGACAGATATTGCGCCAGGTCAAGGGACCCTCAGGCAATAGCAGTGGACGCTCTGGTAACGCCGTGGGTGTACCAGTCAGTGTATGTGTTCCCTCCTCTGCCTTTCATACCAAAAGTACTGAGAATCATAAGAAGGAGAGGAGTAAGAACTATACTCGTGGTTCCGGATTGGCCAAGAAGGACTTGGTACCCGGAACTTCAAGAGATGCTCACGGACGAACCGTGGCCTCTACCTCTAAGAAAGGACCTGCTACTGCAGGGGCCTTGTCTGTTCCAAGACTTACCGCGGCTGCGTTTGACGGCATGGCGGTTGAACGCCGGATCCTGAGGGAAAAAGGCATTCCAGAAGAAGTCATCCCTACTCTGGTCAAAGCCAGGAAGGACGTAACCGCAAAACACTATCACCGCATTTGGCGTAAATATGTGGCGTGGTGTGAGGCCAAGAAGGCCCCTACAGAGGAATTTCAACTGGGTCGTTTCCTTCATTTCCTGCAAACAGGACTGTCTATGGGCCTAAAATTAGGGTCCATTAAGGTTCAAATTTCGGCCCTGTCGATTTTCTTCCAGAAAGAACTGGCTTCAGTACCTGAAGTTCAGACATTTGTAAAAGGGGTGCTGCACATACAGCCTCCTTTTGTGCCTCCAGTGGCACCTTGGGATCTCAATGTGGTGTTGAGTTTTCTAAAGTCACATTGGTTTGAACCACTTTCCACTGTGGACTTAAAATATCTCACATGGAAGGTGTCGATGCTGTTAGCCTTGGCTTCAGCCAGGCGTGTGTCAGAATTGGCGGCTTTATCATATAAAAGCCCTTACTTAATTTTTCATTCTGACAGGGCGGAATTGAGGACTCGTCCTCAATTTCTACCTAAGGTGGTTTCTGCATTTCACATGAACCAACCTATTGTGGTACCTGCGGCTACCAGGGACTTAGAGGACTCTAAGTTGCTTGACGTTGTCAGGGCCTTGAAAATATATGTTTCCAGGACGGCTGGAGTCAGAAAATCTGACTCGCTGTTTATCCTGTATGCACCCAACAAGCTGGGTGCTCCTGCTTCTAAGCAGACGATTGCTCGTTGGATTTGTAGTACAATTCAGCTTGCACATTCTGTGGCAGGATTGCCACAGCCAAAATCAGTAAAAGCCCATTCCACAAGGAAAGTGGGCTCATCTTGGGCGGCTGCCCGAGGGGTCTCGGCTTTACAACTTTGCCGAGCAGCTACTTGGTCAGGGGCAAACACGTTTGCTAAATTCTACAAATTTGATACCCTGGCTGAGGAGGACCTGGAGTTCTCTCATTCGGTGCTGCAGAGTCATCCGCACTCTCCCGCCCGTTTGGGAGCTTTGGTATAATCCCCATGGTCCTTACGGAGTCCCAGCATCCACTAGGACGTCAGAGAAAATAAGATTTTACTTACCGATAAATCTATTTCTCGTAGTCCGTAGTGGATGCTGGGCGCCCATCCCTAGTGCGGATTGTCTGCAATACTTGTATATAGTTATTGTTACAAAAATTCGGGTTCTTATTGTTGTGAGCCATCTTTTCAGAGGCTCCTTTGCGTTTATCATACTGTTAACTGGGTTCAGATCACAAGTTGTACGGTGTGATTGGTGTGGCTGGTATGAGTCTTACCCGGGATTCAATATCCTTCCTTATTATGTACGCTCGTCCGGGCACAGTATCCTAACTGAGGCTTGGAGGAGGGTCATAGGGGGAGGAGCCAGTGCACACCACCTGATCCTTAAGCTTTTATTTTGTGCCCTGTCTCCTGCGGAGCCGCTATTCCCCATGGTCCTTACGGAGTCCCAGCATCCACTACGGACTACGAGAAATAGATTTATCGGTAAGTAAAATCTTATTATTTCTCTGCTGATTTTTATGTTACCTTTTACTGCTACTGTGATGCATGGAGTTTGTCATAAATAAATATCATTGACTTTTACTCAAGTTGTCGTGGTCACGCCTTCGGGCGGTTTCTCTTCATGTTACTTACATGTCCAGGGGTCTGATACAACCTCCCAGGTTCCGGTACATCTCAGCCCCTACAACTGAGGCTGCCTTCCGTCAGCTCAGGCCCTCAGTTGTGACAGTAAGCACTGACCAAATGAATCCAGCCGGAGACCAGGATCAAGCGGCCAGGCCAATACAAGAACTGGCAGCCCGACTTGAACATCAGGAGGCTGCACAGGGCCACATCATCCGCTGTCTCCAGGATCTCTCTACTCGGCTGGATGGGATTCAGACAACTCTCCGTGGATCAGGCGCATCTGGGGCGTCAACCACAGTGACTCCAACTATAACCCCACCCACCTTACCCGTTTCTGCTCCACGTCTTCATCTTCCAACGCTAGCAAAATTTGACGGATCTCCAAGATTCTGCAGGGGATTTCTCAACCAGTGTGAGATTCAGTTTGAGCTACAACCTGGCAATTTTCCCAGTGACCGAACAAAAATTGCCTACATCATCTCTCTTCTCAGTGGCTCAGCCCTTGACTGGGCATCACCGTTATGGGAGAGGTCCGACACCCTGCTATCTTCTTACACTGCATTCGTGTCAACATTCAGGCGCATCTTCGACGAGCCAGGCCGGGTAACTTCAGCTTCGTCTGAGATTCTCCGTTTACGCCAGGGATCACATACTGTAGGACAATATCTTATACAGTTCCAGATCCTGGCATCTGAACTGGCATGGAACGACGAGGCCCTGTATGCTGCATTCTGGCATGGTTTATCCGAGCGTATTAAAGATGAGTTAGCTACCAGAGACTTACCCTCCAAGTTAGATGAGCTAATCTCACTTTGTACAAAAGTTGACTTACGTTTCAGAGAGAGAGCAATTGAGCGTGGAAGATCATCTGCTCCAAAATCTTCTGCTCCTCCTCCTCGCCAACTGTCACCAACTAAAGATGAACCCATGCAAATTGGCCGTTCCCGTTTAACTCCTGCTGAGCGCCGAAGACGTCTCTCTGAGTCTCTCTGTCTGTATTGTGCAGCTCCGTCTCACACTATTAATGCCTGTCCCAAACGTCCGGGAAAACTCCAAATCCTAGCTCGCCAAGGAGAGGGCCGGCTAGGAGTAATGATCTCCTCTCCATCTCCTCAAGATTGTAATCTCCCAGTCTCGCTTCAAGTTGCTCAACGTTATCAGAACGTCATTGCCCTCCTGGATTCCGGAGCAGCTGAGAACTTTATTACCGAAGCCTATGTTAAACGGTGGTCCCTACCCACCGAGAGACTTCCTTCCTCCTTTTCCTTAACTGCCGTGGATGGCAGTAAAATTTTTGATACAGTTATTGCTCTAAGGACTCTACCAGTTCGTCTGAGAGTGGGAGTTCTTCATTCCGAACTTATTTCACTTTTAGTGATTCCAAGAGCCACACATCCTGTGGTCCTGGGCCTTCCATGGCTCCGTCTTCACAATCCTACAATTGATTGGACGACTACGCAAATCCTGGCATGGGGTTCCTCCTGTGCTGAGACATGTTTGTTTAAAGTGTTGCCTGTGTTAAACGGTGGTCCCTACCCACCGAGAGACTTCCTTCCTCCTTTTCCTTAACTGCCGTGGATGGCAGTAAAATTTTTGATACAGTTATTGCTCTAAGGACTCTACCAGTTCGTCTGAGAGTGGGAGTTCTTCATTCCGAACTTATTTCACTTTTAGTGATTCCAAGAGCCACACATCCTGTGGTCCTGGGCCTTCCATGGCTCCGTCTTCACAATCCTACAATTGATTGGACGACTACGCAAATCCTGGCATGGGGTTCCTCCTGTGCTGAGACATGTTTGTTTAAAGTGTTGCCTGTCTGTTCTTCCTCCCCCAGGTCGTCTGATGTTCCACCTCCTCCATATCAAGATTTCACGTATGTGTTCAGTAAAGCTTCTGCTGATATCCTTCCTCCTCATAGAGAATGGGACTGCCCGATTGATCTCGTTCCAGGGAAGGTTCCACCTCGAGGCCGAACTTATCCGTTGTCTCTGCCCGAGACGCATTCTATGGAGGAATACATTAAAGAGAACCTAGCAAAGGGGTTCATTCGACCTTCTTCTTCTCCAGCCGGCGCAGGCTTCTTTTTTGTAAAAAAGAAGGATGGTGGTCTGCGGCCGTGCATCGACTACAGAGGTTTGAACGACATTACCATCAAGAACCGCTATCCTTTACCCCTGATTACTGAGCTCTTTGACAGAGTTAGCGGTGCTACCATCTTTACAAAGCTGGACTTGAGAGGTGCATACAATCTCATCCGGATCCGTGAGGGTGACGAGTGGAAGACCGCATTTAACACCCGTGACGGACATTATGAGTACCTCGTCATGCCCTTCGGATTGAGCAATGCTCCAGCTGTCTTCCAGCATTTCGTCAATGAGATCTTTAGAGACATTCTATACCGTCATGTCGTGGTTTATCTAGATGATATCCTCATTTTTGCCAACAATTTAGAGGAACATCGTTTTTGGGTAAAGGAGGTTCTGTCCCGTCTCCGTGTCAATCATCTCTATTGCAAATTAGAGAAATGCGTCTTTGAAGTCAAGTCCATTCCGTTTCTAGGGTACATTGTGTCCGGTTCCGGACTAGAGATGGATCCTGAGAAACTACAAGCAATCCAGAATTGGCCGGTACCCTTAACCCTCAAAGGGGTCCAGAGGTTCTTAGGGTTCGCCAATTATTACCGAAAGTTTATACGAGACTTTTCCACCATTGTGGCGCCTATTACTGCTTTCACCAAGAAGGGTGCTAACCCGTCCAAGTGGTCTGAAGAAGCCATGCAAGCTTTTCATCTTTTAAAACAGAGGTTCATCTCTGCGCCTGTCCTGAAACAGCCTGACATCGACTCTCCTTTCATCTTAGAGGTGGATGCCTCCTCCGTTGGAGTAGGAGCGGTGTTATCTCAGAGGGCTAAAGATGGCCATTTACATCCTTGCAGTTTCTTCTCACGGAAGTTCTCCCCAGCGGAGCGCAACTATGCCATTGGCGACCAGGAGTTGCTAGCCATCAAGCTCGCTCTAGAGGAGTGGAGATATCTGTTGGAGGGAGCTTCTCATTCAATCACCATCCTTACAGACCACAAGAACCTTCTATATCTGAAAGGCGCACAATGTCTCAACCCTCGTCAGGCCAGATGGGCACTTTTCTTTTCCAGGTTCGACTTTAAACGCCAGTTCTGTCCGGGCTCTCAGAATCGCAAGGCCGATGCCCTTTCCCGCTCATGGGAGCAAGAAAATGAGTCAGAGTCTTCAGACAAGCATCCTATTATAAATCCGTTGGCATTCTCCACGGTAGGGATGGACTCTACGCCCCCATCAGGGAAAAGTTTTGTGAAGCCGACACTAAGGAAGAAGCTCATGCATTGGGCCCATGCTTCCCGCTTTGCCGGACATACAGGTATCCAAAAAACCCTGGAGTTTATCTCTAGGTCCTATTGGTGGCCAACTCTGAAAAAGGACGTTTTGGAGTTTATTGCATCTTGCCCAAAGTGTGCTCAACATAAAGTATCCCGCCAGTCGCCTGCGGGGCAACTGGTTCCACTATCTGTTCCCCGTCGACCATGGACCCATTTGTCGATGGATTTTATTACAGATTTGCCCATGTGCAACAAGTTTAATACCATCTGGGTGGTAGTTGACCGGTTCACCAAGATGGCACACTTCATTCCTCTCACCGGTCTTCCGTCAGCTTCCAAGTTGGCTCAAGTATTCATACAAGAGATCTTTCGACTCCACGGTCTTCCAGAAGAAATTATCTCAGATCGAGGAGTTCAATTCACAGCCAAATTCTGGCGAAGTTTATGTCAAGTCCTCCAAGTCAAGCTAAAGTTTTCCACGGCTTACCATCCTCAGACCAATGGTCAAACTGAGAGGGTGAATCAGGACTTGGAGTCCTTCCTCCGCATCTATGTGTCCTCCTCTCAAGATGACTGGGTTCAATTACTTCCCTGGGCCGAGTTCTGTCATAACAACCAGTATCATTCTTCATCTTCTTCAACACCATTCTTCACCAACTTTGGATTCCACCCTAAAGTCCCTGAGTTCCAACCGCTTCCAGCAACTTCTGTTCCCGCAGTGGATATCACCTTGCATCAGTTTGCCAATATCTGGAAGAGCGTACGATCAGCTCTGCTCAAGGCATCGTTCAGGTACAAGAAGTTTGCGGATAAGAAGCGTCGAGCAGTTCCTGCTCTCAAGGTGGGTGATCGGGTATGGTTATCCACGAAGAATTTGAGGTTAAGAGTTCCCAGTATGAAGTTTGCACCTCGCTACATCGGTCCTTTTAAAATTGATCAAGTCATCAATCCTGTTGCTTACAGACTCCAGTTGCCTCCCTTCTTAAAGATACCCAGGACATTCCATGTTTCCCTGTTGAAACCGTTAATCTTGAATCGGTTTCATTCCTCACTTCCTCCAACTCCGAAAGTCCAAACTCAACGAGGCGTTGAGTATGAAGTAGCCAAGATCCTGGACTCACGTCACCGTTACGGTCAACTTCAGTATCTTATTGACTGGAAGGGTTATGGCCCTGAGGAACGTTCATGGACCAATGCTTCTGATGTCCATGCTCCTGCCTTGGTCCGGAGATTCCATTCCAAGTTTCCTCAAAAGCCAAAGAAGTGTCCTGGGGCCACTCCTAAAGGGGGGGGTGCTGTCACGATCCGGGTATCTGGACGCCATTTCTTACCTATCAGATGCCTCCTAAGGCTGGCTCAGCGCTCCAGGACCGGATCCCATCTGTTATCCTGATGTGCACATTCCCGCATCCTCTCCTGTCTCTCTGGACGCAGTCACAGTAACGCCTTATACATCTGGCATGGCGTCTCCCGCGGCCTCCGCCGCCGTCCCTGAGCTTCTGCATTCAGAGTGGCGATTACGTCAGCCGCGGCCTCCGCTGTGTCCGCGTGGTCGGATGTGCATCTGTCAGCCTGGCGTCTCCTGTCTCCGGTGGCCGGCGCCGCCATTACTGTTTTCCAGACCACATGGATTACAATCCAAACTTCCCTCCAAGTGTCTGCATGGGCGCAGCCATCTTGGATTCTGTCAGCTGATCATTCCTACCAATCCGTTGTCAGTATTATTAATTTGCATAATTGCCTAGCCAACGCCTTCCTTGCTGCAGGAATAAATAGGTTGTGCCTGAGCAAGGAAGGCGTCAGTGCTTTGGTTGTCAAACCTAGTTCCAGTTTGTCTCTCTTCTGTGAATGTCTTCCAGGTTCCAGCTCCTGTCTCCAGACTTCTGCTATAGAGACCCGCACCAGCATTCCATCTGCGGTGTAGCCTGACTCTCCGATCCATACTGGACTCACCTGTTTCCAGCTACAACATCACCTGCTTCCAGCTCAGCTTCCAGCAGTGTACAGCTTCTCTTAAAGGGCCGGTGTCCTTTCTGCAGTTTACCACTCTCCACCGGTATTATTATTTCTCCGCTCTCAAATTCTACATTTCATCTACATTGCATCGCTCTCAAGCTTTATTTATTATTTAACTGGTTCCAGCCAGTATCCACTCCGTGCTAACACCTGTCTGGTTCTAACCAGTACCCACAGCAGCATTTTATCTACAGCAGTCCAGCTTTCCCTGGAACACCAGCTGGTACGACCCTGGGCTTTCCTCATTGCTACAGTTGAGCCTGGTAAGGACTTTCCAACTTGCAGATAATAAGAACTGTCTCATACCACCAGAGCTCTGTGGCCCCTGCCACCCTGTAGTACCCAGGAACTGTATTATTATTTCTCTGCTGATTTTTATGTTACCTTTTACTGCTACTGTGATGCATGGAGTTTGTCATAAATAAATATCATTGACTTTTACTCAAGTTGTCGTGGTCACGCCTTCGGGCGGTTTCTCTTCATGTTACTTACATGTCCAGGGGTCTGATACAACCTCCCAGGTTCCGGTACATCTCAGCCCCTACAACTGAGGCTGCCTTCCGTCAGCTCAGGCCCTCAGTTGTGACACCTCGGTGCAAATTTTAGGACTAAAAATAATATTGTGAGGTGTGAGGTATTCAGAATAGACTGAAAATGAGTGGAAATTATGGTTTTTGAGGTTAATAATACTTTGGGATCAAAATGACCCCCAAATTCTATGATTTAAGCTGTTTTTTAGTGTTTTTTGAAAAAAACACCCGAATCCAAAACACACCCGAATCCGACAAAAAAAATTCGGTGAGGTTTTGCCAAAACGCGGTCGAACCCAAAACACGGCCGCGGAACCGAACCCAAAACCCGAAAAATTTCAAGTGCACATCTCTAGCACAAACTGGCTTTATTTTACCTAAGTTGCCCCCCCTCCAGTGTGTACTCCGAAAGAGTGTTTAGTGCAGACGGTCACTTTGTCAGCGATCGGCGTAGGAGGTTATTTCCAGAAAATGTGGAGAAGATGATGTTCATCAAAGTGAATTATAAATTCTTCCGTGGAGACATTTACCAGCAATTGCCTCCAGAAAGTACACAGGGACCTGCGATGGTGGATTCCAGTGGGGACGAATTAATAATCTGTAATGAGGAGGAGGAGGGTCTACACTCTTAAGGGGGTGAGGAATCTGAGGGTGAGGGTGAGGATGAGGACAACATCCTGCCTCTGTAGAGCTAGTTTGTGCAAGGAGAGATGAATTGGTTCTTTTTTGGTGGGGTGATTAATTTCTTCTTTTTTTGTTGGGGCCCAGACAAAACAATCATTTCAGCTACAGTCGTGTGGCAGACCCTGTCGCTGAAATGATTGGTTTGTTAAAGTGTGCATGTCCTGTTTATACAACATAAGGGTGGGTGGGAGGGCCCAAGGACAATTCCATCTTGCACCTCTCTTTTTATTTATTATTTGCATTATGTGCTGTTTGGGGACTATTTTTTTTAAGTGCCATCCTGTCTGACACTGCAGTGCCACTCCTAGATGGTCCAGGTGTTTGTGCCGCCCACTTGGGTCGCTTAGCTTAGTCATCCAGCGACCTTGCTGCAAATTTTAGGACTAAAAATAATATTGTGAGGTGTGAGGTGTTCAGAATAGAATGGAAATGTGTGGAAATTATTGTTATTGAGGTTAATAATACTATAGGATCAAAATTACCCCCAAATTCTATGATCCAAAACACATCCGAATCCAAAACCCGAAAGGGTGGTTTTGCCAAAATGCATCCGAATCCAAAACATGACCGCGGACCCGAATCCAAACACAAAACACGAAAAATGCCCGCTGCACATCTCTAGAATATACCACTTCTGAAGTGAATGTCCTCGGGTATATGTTCATGGATTGAGAAATAGGATGGATGGATCATAGTTTATGTTTGTTTAACACACTTTAATAATTAAAAGATAAAGTAATGCATGTATTAATTTAAAAGAAAGCTTATCTAATAGTAAAATTGTTCACAGAGTCCATATGTTGTTATATTTGTATACGTTTAATTTGCCGGCTGCCGGGATCCCAGCAGCCAGGATACCAACGCCAGAATCCAAACAGCTGGCAATACCGACAACTGGAGTACCGGCGCAACAGAACTATTCCCACTCATGGGTGTCCACTAGACCCATAGAGTGGGAATAGAACCTGTGGCAAGCGCAGCACGCCACAGAGCCTGCAGCATGGCGAGCGCAGCGAGACCACAAGGGGACTCTTCGCGATCACCCTGCTGCCGGCATACTGGTGGCTGGGATGCCGTTGTCGGTATATTGACCGCCGGCATCCTGGCCGCCAGTAAATTCTACCGATTCATTCAGCCTGAAGAGTTTTTAGGAAAGATGTTAGGAGAATGACATAAGCTTTATTTTCTATAGTGGCCTTAGAGTTGCTTAAAGCAAAATAATGGAAACACATTAGGGGTTTACAACAATATAATAAAAAAAATTATATATTTGTACCCTGCACTTAGGTTTGTCTTGTCCTTTCCCTATAATCTAAACAACAGTGCAATTGTCGTGACTTAAAAGTATTGATTCATGCCTTGTATTTGGCCGATTCATACCTTGTATTTGGCCTATTCAATGTGGAGGCTTAAAAGAGATGCACTTAGGAAATACTCTACTACTGCTATTGACAGAAAGAAAAGGAAAAACTCCCCTACTGTTCAGCAGAAAAAACCTAAAAGAATGGCTACTTCTGATTCACTCGCTAAAAGGACAAATTTGTGGGAAGAAGCCAGATATATATATATATATATATATATATATATATGGTACTGTATATCCCTAGCATGCAAAAACTGCACAGCGGTAAATCTTCATTGTGCTTTTATGTCAGGATTTGCTGGGTAGCAGTAATACGGCACAATTTATAAAATGACTGACTACAGAAACACGCACTATACTGCTCTCATTCAGCAGAGTAATTACTGCATTCTCTCACACCTAGTTATGGAGATTGGAAAATAACATAGAATTCCATCAAGCTCTCACAGTTCCTGTTTATATTACTGTGTCAATTTCAAATAAGTCTTTTTTTTTTTCCATTGAGGAAGAAAACATTCTCTGTTTATTCTACCTCAGGTGAAAGAAATACATGCGATAACACTTGTTTTCTTTCATAGCAACAGTCCATTTCTATATCTTTTCTGGGTTAATATTACTCAAGATTATTGGTTGTATTCGAAGAGTGTCCTTTTCACAGGAAAAGAAAGTAAATATATCACCGGGATGTAGTTATGTGACCAGTGGTCATGAGACCGCCGGTCACAATACCGACGCCTGCATCCCACACCATCACAATCGCGACAGTTGGCATGCCGACTAACAGGGACTATTCCCACTAGTAGGTGTCCACGACACCCATAGAGTTGGAATAGAACCTGTGGCAAGCGTTGCTCACCACCGAGCCCGCAAGGTGCTTCGTTGCGCTCGCAATCCCTATCTCACCAACTGATGCAGCCAAGGCACCGCTCCAGCTGTAAGTAAACATAAGTGTCTCTCCCTACAGCCCCTCACAGCTGTCGTCCACTGCTTCCCCAGTCACCCATTGCCTCTCCCCATCACCCACCCTCTCCCTGTCACCCTCTGTCTCTCCCTGCCACCCTCTGCCTCTCCCCACCATCCACTATCTCCAAGTCAACCTCTGCTTTTTGCCCGTCACCCTCTGCTTCTCCATGTCACCCACTGCCTCCTGAGTCACCCACTGCCTTTCCCCATCATACACCTTCTTCCTGTCACCCTCGGTCTCTCAATGTCACCCACAGCTTCTCCCAGTGACATAAGTTTAATAAATAAAAATCTATATAAAGTGGTATGACAATGTCAATATCACAAAACAGATGCAACAATATGCGTAGATAAATACAATCAATGCTGATGAGTAGATAAAATTAGTTGTTCTGAAATAAAGTGACAGGCAAATAATGGGCACTTCTCAAATACAGTATGTTGAAATAAATATGATGTCAATCTCAAACAGTCTCAAACAGATACAAGGTTTTTGGTCGTTTTTCCATCAGTTTGATCTCTGATTGCAAAACCAACGGGAAATTGCCCCAAAACACAACATGTAACAAAATCAACATTTAGTTAATATACCCCTTAGTGTTCTTTTTGTGCGCTCATTAACTTCTTTTAAAGGTGACACATCTAGACTCAGAGCGAAAATGTGGTGCATGCGAGGTTACAGAATATATGGAGTCAGGGGGCCTGGACTGCACACCATAATTCTAAACATAATAAGAGGTGCTTCCATGCAGACACTTGTAGTGCCACACAGAAAAAAAGAGAGAGAATGCAGGGGTACACTTAGGGGGATATTCAATTGTTTGAAAAGTCGGTTGGGTGTCTGTTTTTTCTTGTCTATTAGATAGGAAAAAACAGACACCCAACTGACTTCTCAAACAATTGAATACCCCCCTTAGAGTCTTCTATTTTTTGTGTCAGGTTACAGAAGATGCATGTGTTAGGCTGTGGCTTTCGCAATAGGCCTTTTAGGGGTTATTCAGTGTTGTTAGCAAATCAAAAAAGCACACTAATGGGCAAAACCATGCTGCACTGCAGGTGGTGCAGATGTACCATGTGCAAAGAGACAACTCTGCTAACAACTCTGAATTACCCACTTAGGGACCGATTCAGACCTGACCACTGCTGTGTGTTTTCACACAGAGGGCGATCAGCTATTAACTGCGCATGCATATGCCATACCTCCCAACTGTCCCGATTTTCGCGGGACAGTCCCGTTTTTTGGGGACTGTCCCGCTGTCCCACCCGCGGGCCGCAGTGTCCCGCGGTGGGGGGGGGGGGGGCAGTTGGGAGGCTCTGTCACCCGCTGCCCTGCTTAGCAGAGCAGCGGTGAATAGACGCTGTGCGCATGCGCACAGCGTCTATTCAGTGCAGACGGAGGGATAGGGAGCATGCCAGCGGCTCACAGAGCGCTGGGCATGCCCCCTCAGTGACGAAAACGGGGGCGTGACTCGCGATCGCGGGTCCTCCCGTGAAACCACGCCCCCGTTTCGTAGGCCACGCCCCTTTTTCGGGAGCGCGCGCGGCTTCGCCGCGCGAGTGTCCCGCTTCCCAGAAGAAGAAAGTTGGGAGGTATGATATGCACTGCAATGCAAACAACAACAGACATTGCCGGTCATCGACAGGCTGGTGTGAAAATTCTAATCACACAGGCCCTCATTCCGAGTTGTTCGCTCGCAAGGCGATTTTAGCAGAGTTACACACGCTAAGCCGCCGCCTACTGGGAGTGAATCTTAGCTTCTTATAATTGCGAACGATGTATTCGCAATATTGCGATTACAAACTACTTAGCAGTTTCAGAGTAGCTTCAGACTTACTCGGCATTTGCGATCAGTTCACTGCTTGTCGTTCCTGGTTTGACGTCATAAACACACCCAGCGTTCGCCCAGACACTCCTCCGTTTCTCCAGCCACTCCCGCGTTTTTTCCGGAAACGGTAGCGTTTTTATCCACACGCCCATAAAACGCCGTGTTTCCGCCCAGTAACACCCATTTCCTGTCAATCACATTACGATCGCCGGAGCGAAGAAAAAGCCGTGAGTAAAAAAACTATCTTCATAGCAAAATTACTTGGCGCAGTCGCAGTGCGAACATTGCGCATGCGTACTAAGCAGAAAAACGCTGCGATGCGAAGAAAATTACCGAGCGAACGACTCGGAATGAGGGCCACAGCCTGTTAGATATTGGAATCTGGCTTTGTCAGATTCACATTGCTGTGCATTTCTGTTTTACACTTGCAGTTCCATGTTTCACCAGTGTCTGTTGTTCAGTGCTATTGTGCAGCTTGCTGCAAAAATAGGATTTTAATTACCTACCGGTAAATCCTTTTCTCGTAGTCCGCAGGGCCGTCTTTTCGTATGGACTCAATGGGCACTTGCCCTAGGGCCCCAGGAGTATAAGGGCCCTAGGCTGATAGCTGAGGGTCCCCTCTTTCCAGGGGTACCAGATTTCTGAAAATCGGCCCTAGGGAACCGGAGATATCTGACTTCAAAGCAGTGGTCCCCATCCGAGCCTATTAATTGCTCTTCCCAGCCAGATCTCTCTGGTTCTGTCTGACTTACAGTTTTTCTGAGGGTATACGCCAAAAGGTGGGAGTCTCCACTTTCGGTGGACATTGGCAGCTTGTCTCTACTATGCCCAGAACCAGAGATATCAGCCTTCCAGCAGCCGGTCCCTGCTCCAGCTCCACACGCCTAATATGCAGTTTTATATATTCATTGGTAGATTGCTCTGGCTCCTGAACTCTGATCCCCAAGTCCCCAGTACCTCCTGAAAGGTGAGACTCTCTAATTTTTTTATCCCATTCAAAGCTAAGAAATCTTTTTCCAGGAACTTGAGATACTGTATCTGCAGTCAAACAACCAGCCCTCTCACCAGAAAATGAAGAATATTAAGCCCACTCCACTAAAGACCCCTCCCCTACCTATATTAAACACCCCATACCACCCTGGAAGTCATGTACCGAGGCCCCTTCATCCAGCCCAATGCTCCCTTTTACAGTTTAGTGTTCTCCCTCCCTCCCCATCTCCCACCATCTGTGCATTAAAGGAGTAATTAGCAGAAATTACTGCTCCAGGTCCTACATGCAGAGTGGAAGATAGAACACACCCTACGGCGCGCTGAACATCAAAGCTGCTGCTGATAGCACCCACCACCCCTACCGCTAGAGGATGGGTAAGGGCCCCAAGTGCATTGCTGTGCCCAGGGGCCCACACTGCTGTTAAGACGGCCCTGGTAGTCCGTAGAGGATACTGGAGTCCACATTAGTACCATGGGGTATAGACGGGTCCACTAGAAGCCTCGGGCACTTTAAGAAATCAATAGTGTGCACTGGCTCCTCCCTCTATGCCCCTCCTACCAGACTCAGTCTAGAAACTGTGTCCGAGGAGACGAACATATCCTGAGGAAGGATGTAACAGAACAGGGGTGAGATTTGAACCAGCACACACAAACAAGAAGAAAGCCATGCTAACCAAACTGAACAGGAACAGCAACAGCTGAACCAACAACATTACTTAACTAAGTAACAGGACAGGAAACACAAAGCACTGGGCGGGCACCCAGTATCCTCTACGGACTACGAGAAAAGGATTTACCGGTAGGTCATTAAAACCCTATTTTCTCTTACGTCCTAGAGGATATTGGGGTCCACATTAGTACCATGGGGATGTACCAAAGCGCCCAAATCGGGTGGGAGAGTGCTGAGGTTCCTGCAGAACTGATTGACCAAACTGAAGGTCCTCAGAGGCCAAAGTATCGAACTTGTAGAACTTAGCAAACGTGTTCGATCCAGACCAAGTAGCTGCTTGGCAGAGCTGTAAAGCTGAGACACCCCAGGCAGCCGCTCCTAGGAAGAACCCACTGACCTAGTAGAGTGGCCTGTACTTTAGGAACCGGCAATCCTGCTGATGAATAAGCATGCTGGATAGTAAGCCTGATCCAGCGGGCAATAGACAGGGCCGGTTCTACGACTTGTGGCGCCCCGGGCAAAATATGGGGGCGTGGCTTCAATTGGGGGCGTGGTCACGACGCTGCAAGAAAATAAATAAATAAATAAAAAGAATACTTCCCATCCCCGTTCCTGATCCAGACCCCCTCCGCCGGCGGCACCGCTCTTCTCCCCTCTCTCTTCGATCTATGGGAGAGACGTTATTACGTCTCTCCCATAGAACAGCATAGACACTAGAGGTCAATTATGACCCCTAGTGTCTGTGCCACTATGCTGTGCGGTGCGCGATGACGTCATCGCGCATCGCACAGCAAAGGTCCTCTACACGAAGGGAAACTAGACCGTAGCGTCTAGTTTCCCTTCATGGAGAGGACCTTTGCTGTGCGGTGCGCGATGACGTCATCGCGCACCGCACAACTAAGGTCCTCTCAATGAAGGGAAACTAGACGCTATGCGTCTGGTTCCCTTCAAAGCGGGGGGGCACAGCAGGGCACTGCGGGGGGCACAGTGGCGGATCTTGCCCTGATGCGGCGCCCTCCGGATGGCGCCGGCGCCCTCCGGAAGGCGGCGCCCCGGGCAAAAGTACCGCTTGCCCGTGGCAAGAACCGCCACTGGCAATAGACTACTTTGAAGCAGGACACCCAATTTTCTTGGGATCATAGAGAACAAACAGCGAGTCAGATTTTCTGTGATGAGCTGTCCTCTTCACGTAGATCTTGGAAGCCCTCACAACATCCAAGGACTTTGAAGTAGCAGAAGTGTCAGTAAGCACCGGAACCACAATAGGTTGGTTGACATGAAACACAGACACCACCTTAGGAAGAAATTGCTGACGAGTTCTGAGTTCAGCTCCATCCTCATGAAAAATCAAATAGGGGCTTTTGTGAGACAACGCCCCTAGTTCGGACACACACCTTGCATAAGCCAAGGCCAACAGTGTAACAGTCTTCCACGTAAGAAACTTAACATCAACCTCCTGTAAAGGTTAAAACCAGTCCGATTGCAGACACTGCAACACCACGTTAAGATCCCAAGGTGCTTTGGGAGGCACAAAGGGTGGCTGGATGTGCATAACACCCTTCAAGAATGTCTGAACCTCAGGGAGGAAAGCCAATTGTTTCTGGAAGAAAATGGACAAGGACAAAATCTGGACTTTCAAGGAGCCCAAACGTAGGCCCACATCCACACCTGACTATAGAAAAAGGAGAAAACATCCCAGATGAAATTCCACTGCAGGAAATTTCCTGTTTTCACACCACGAGACATATTCTTTCCAAATACGGTGGTAATGTTTAGAAGTTACTCCCTTCCTAGCTTGGATCAGGGTTAGAATAACCTTGTTTGGAATGCCTTTGCGGGCTAAAATCTGATGCTCAACTTCCATGCCATCAAACGTAGCCTCAGTAAGTCTTGATAGACGAACAGCCCCTGTTATAGAGGATCCTCTCGCAGAGGCAGAGGCCATGGGTCCTCCAGGAGCAACTCCAGTAGATCCGCATACCGGGTCCTTCTCTGCCAATGTGGAGCAATGAGAATTGCTTGAACCTTTTCCCATTTTATTGTCTTGAGAATTCTTGGGATCAGTGGAAGAGGTGGGAACACATAAGCCATCTGGTAGACCCATGGAGTCACCAGAGCGTCCACTGCCACTGCTTGTGGGTCCCTCGAACTGGAACAATAACGCTTAAGCTTCAAGTTGAGACGAGAGGCCATCATGTCTATCTGTGGAATTCCCCACCGACTTGTTAAGGACTCGAACACCTGCGGGTGAAGGCCCCACTCTCCTGGGTGGAGGTCATTCTGCTGAGGAAGTCCGCTTCCCAGTTGTCTACTCCCAGAATGAAGATTGCCGACAGTGCCACCATGTGTCTTTCTGCCTAGAGGAGAATTTTTGTTACCTCTGACATTGCAGCTCTACTCTTTGTTCCGCCCTGTCGGTGTATGTACGTTACTGCCGTTACATTGTCCGACTGAACCTGAATGGCTTGATCTTGAAGATGCGATGCCTGTAGAAGGACATTGTATAAGGCCCTAAGTTCCAGAATGTTGATCGGAAGAATGCCTTCCTGACTTGACCATTTTCCTTGGAACTGTTCCCCTTGGGTGACTGCTCCCCAACCTCTGAGGCTTGTGTCCATGGTTAGCAGAATCCAATTTTGAATCCTGAACCATCGACCCTCGGTCAGGTGAGAAGTCTGGAGCCACCACAGAAGAAAAATCCTGGCTCTTGGCAACAGATGTATCCTCTGGTGCATGTGAAGATGCGATCTGGATCATTTATCCAATAGATCCAGCTGGAATGGCCTCGCATGAAACCTTCCGTACTGCAGAGCCTCGTAAGAGGCTACCATCTTCCCCAGAAGGCGAATGCACAGATGCACCAATATCCGGGTTGGTTTTAGGACATCCCGCACCATGGACTGGATTACCAACGCCTTTTCCAACTGAAGAAACACTTTTTGTTCCTCCGTATCCAGGATCATTCCTAGGAACAGAAACCTCCGTGTTGGTTCCAGGTGGGATTTTGGCAGGTTCAGAAACCACCTGTGATCCTGGAGAAGTCGGGTTGAGAGGGCAATGCTGTCCAACAACCTCTCCCTGGAAGGCGCTTTTATCAGCAGATCATCCAGGTATGGTATTATGTTCACTCCCTGTTTGCGGAGGAGAAACATCATCTCCGCCATTACCTTGGTGAATACCCTCGGTGCCGTGGCGAGGCCAAATGGCAGGGCCTGAAACTGATAGTGACAGTTCTGCAGTGCAAACCTTAGATACGCCTGATGAGGCAGCCAAATTGGAATGTGAAGGTACGCAACCTTGATGTCCAGAGACACCAGCAATTCCCCTTCCTCCAGACCTGAGATCACCGCCCTCAGAGACTCCATCTTGAATTTGAACACCCTTAAATACAGGTTCAGAGATTTGACGTTGATAATGGGTCTCAGCGAACCGACCGGTTTTTGTACCACAAACAGGTTGGAGTAATAACCCTTGTTTTGTAGTTGAAGTGGAACTGGGACAATGACCTGAGTCAGCACCAGTTTTTGAATTGCCGCCTGTAAAGTCACACTTGCTTCCGGAGAAGCTGGTAAGCCTTATTTGAAGAATCTGTGAGCTGGGAGTTCCTGAAACTCCAGTCTGTAAGCCAGGGGTCCTGGCAAGACGTTTCCCAAACGTGAATGAAATAATGTAACCATGCTCCCACCTGCCTGTCTTCCAGGCAGTTCAGTCCACCGTCATGTGAAGGCTTTGAGGAAGCAGACCCGGAGGTCTGTTCCTGAGATCCTGCAGCTGCTGGTTTCTTGGTTTTACCTCTATTACCATTGAAGGTAGAAGAGGAACCCTTGGACTTGCCTTTGAACTTTGCTGTCCGAAAGGACTGCTGAGTTGGAGCTGTGTAGGTTTTCCTAGCTGGGGGTGTAGCGGAAGGAAGGTACGTAGACTTACCCACCATAGCCTTGGATATTAGCTTAACCAGTTCAACCCCCGAACAGGACCTCTCCTGTGAAATGCAGATTTTCCACTCCTTTCCTGGAGTCTGCATCCGCAGTCCACTGGCGTAGCCACAATCCCTTGACACTGCCATGGCAGTGGTGCGTGCGTTGAGCAAACCAATTTCCTTTAAGGCCTCCACCATAAAATTGCAGACTCTTGGATATGCTGCAGGAGTGAAACAATGTCCCCCCTGTGTATGGTATCCAAACTGCCAGTTAGGTTACCTGACCATTTTGCGATGGCTCTAGTGATCCATGCGCAAGCAATAGTGGGTCTCTGGGCCACCCCCGCAGACATGTACAGTGATTTGAGAGTTCTCAGTTTTGCGGTCAGCTGTGTCCTTTAAGGATGCTGCCCCAGGCACCGGTAAAACAATCTTACGTGACAACCTAGATACCGATGCGTCGACAATCGGCGGGTTTTCCCATTTCTTTCTATCATCCAGGGGAAAGGGAAAGGATGTAATCAACCTTTTAGGGATCTGAAATTTCTTGTCAGGGTTAGCCCAAGTTTCTTCAAACAGGGCATTCAATTCCTTTGATGCAGGAAAAGTAGCTGAGGATTTCTTTTTTACATGAAAAAGGATTCCTACTCCACCTCTGCCGTCTTGTCAGGAATGTGCAGGACATTTCTGATAGCCTCTATCAGGGCCTGTATGCCCTGTGATAATACAGCATTCCCCCTCTCGAATCCACCTCACTCTCCTCTGGATCTGATGTATCATCATCAGTGTCATCCTGCATGAGTTGGGCCAGAAAACGCTTTTGTGGGCAAATGGCGGGGGTTTGAGACACTGGTATGGGAACTGAATCTCTATTTATCAGGTCATCCATAGACTGTCTTAAAATTTGTGTCTCTTTCTCATTATTGGATAATTTAGTTGAAATATTCGATATCATCACTTTAATGGAAGCTAACCATGGGGGTTCTGCCCCACTAGTCTGATAATGAGCACTATCCTGGGTACAGGGTAGTGAGTCTCCCAGGGAATAAAGGCACTCAGCCGTGCAGGAAACACAGTCCCTGGACATGGTAATGTGAAGGGACACACACAACACAGTTTAACCCACACAGAGCCCCCAGGGAGACACTTAAAGCGGAGCCAGTCACACACAGCACCCCTGTAGCCAAGAAATTATCAGCTGGGTCGCCACACTAAGTCCCTTAAGAGGGCTTAGTATTTAACACTGCTCCCCCCTTCTAAGACCCCCTGGTACCACTGAGGAGACTTGGAGTCTTTGTGGAGGAGCTGCGCTTCCCTGTGACTCCTGTCAGAGCATGCTGCAGAGAGAAAATGGCGCTGGTGAGCTGCTGGATCCGCTCTCAGTGAAGACCCGCCCCCTTAATGGCGCTAGGCTTCCTGCTTTAATTTAGACTGGCCTGAGGTAATTTTCAGACTAACAGAGGGTTAAACCATGGGTGCCAGTGTGGGTATCATTGCTGGCTCAGCGCACCCTTCACAGCGGGACACACGCAGCCGCAGGCTTTTCTGAGCCCCCTGGAGCGCAGCCTGTACCCAGTGGTGCGCTCCTACCATTGTGCCGCCATTCCCGCCGGCGACCCGCTAACTGGGACGCCGGTGCTGTACTCACCACTCCTCTCTCTTATGGCTCTTTTAGGGGTGGCGGCATGCTGCTGGAGGGTACGCTGCGCCATGGTGTGGCTTGCGAATAACTCCCTCAGGAGCTCAGTGTCCTGTCAGCAGAGAAACGGTACCATTAACTCTCCAGGAAGTTGGGCCATTCTCCCCCATAAGTCCCACGAAGCAGTCAGGCTGGTGCCAATCAGCCCTGCCTGAAAACATCAAAATAGAAAATAAATGCAGAAAACTCTTCAGGAGCTTCCCTAAGCGTGACCGGCTCCTACGGGCACATTTTCTAAACTGAGTCAGGTAGGAGGGGCATAGAGGGAGGAGCCAGTGCACACTATTAATTTCTTGAAAAGTGCCCAAGGCTCCCAGTGGACCCGTCTATACCCAGGGCGTAGGGAGGGTGGAGTAAGTGGAGTTCAAGTTCCAGGCGCCACTGGGGACGGAAGGCGACGACTCCCTGTAACACAGCTGAGAGCCGGGATCTCAGGGTAGGAGGAGATGACTAGAGGAGAGGAAAGGGGTGGCCACCACACTGCCTGCATGTTCCATGTTACTGATTGCAGTGCAGAGAGTCCAGTGCAGTGTAGTGTGGTGTGTTGTTAGGGAAGTGGGGAGGTTTGGAGGCTTGTCAGAAGAAGCTTCCTGGCTGTTAGGTATCTGCATTCAGTGATCTGGAACATGCAGGCAGTGTGGTGGCCACCCCTGCCCTTTCCTCAGTCCTTTCCTTCTACCCACGGAGGCCCAGCCTGTCAATCATATTGAAGCTCTGCCCCTCCAGGCTAGAAGGAGGAGCTTCTGCTCTGCTGCTGCCCACTTGGTGAGAATTAATGTGTGTGTGTGTGTGTGTGTGTGTGTGTGTGTGTGTGTGTGTGTGTGTGTGTGTGTGTTTGTCTGTGTATACTGTGTGTTTATGTGTATATGTCTGTGTTTGTGTGTGTAAATGTGTTTGCTTGTAAATGTGTGTATACAGTATGTCTGTGTGCATATGTGTATATGTGTGTTTATGTGTATATATCTTTGTATACAGTAAATGTGTGTATATTTCTGTTTGTGTGTATATATCTGTGTATATGTGTGTTTATGTATGTCTGTGTATATCTGTGTGTATATTTGTGTGTTTTTGTGTGTGTGTATATATGAGTGGGGTGTGGTATGGAAAGTAGATAGTAACTAGGTCGACAGTGTCTAGGTCGACCACTGTTGGGGCGACAGTAACTAGGTTGACAGAGTCTCCAGGTCGACATGTTCTAGGTCGACGTGTCAAAAGGTCGACATTAGTTTTTAATGGGTTTTTTTGTGTTGTTTTGTTCGTAGAGTGACCGGGAACCCCAATTAGTGCACCGTGTCCCCTTGCATTGCTTGCTTCGCTCGCCATGCTTCGGGCAAGGTGCCTCGCTCCGCTGCGCTCGGCACAGGTTACCGTTCTCAATTGTAGACCACGTGGATCATTAAGTATGAAAAGGTTCAAAAAATAAAAAAATCGTGAAAAACGCATGTCGACTTTTTGACCTGTCGACCTAGAACATGTCAACTTAGAGACCCTGTTGACCTAGAAACCCTGTCGACCTAGTTACTGTTGACCAATAGTTGTCGACCTAGATAGTGTCAACCTAGTTACTGTCGGCCTAGAGACCGGATCCCATATGAGTGTGTATATATCTGTGTATGTGTGTGTTTATGTATGTCTGTGTATATCTGTGTATATTTGTATGTGTATATATCTGTGTATATGTGTGTGTTTATGTAAATGTGTGTGTATATTTGTGTATTTATGTGTGTGTATACATCTGTGTATATGTGTACTATATATGTGTGTGTTTATGTATGTCTGCGACCAGGGCCGGTTCTAGACCTTGTGGCGCCCAGGGCGAAGGTTTCCTTTGGCGCCGTCCCCCCCCCCTCCCGAGACGGCAAAATAGGGTTAGTGCGCGCCGAAGCCGAGCGAAAAAAAAACCGGGGGCGTGGCTTAATGGGAAAGGGGCGTGGTCAGTTTTGCTTCCTGTAGTTTTGCCCCCTGCAGCTGTTGTGCGCCCTGCAGCTGTGCCCCCAGTAGCTGTTATGCCCCCTGCAGCTGTGCCCCCAGTAGCTGTTATGCCCCCTGCAGCTGTGTCCTCATTAGTTGTGGCCCCAGTAGTTGTGCCCCCTGCAGATGTGCCCCCATTAGCTGTGCCCCTGCAGATGTGCCCCCATTAGTTGTGCCCCTGCAGATGTGCCCCCATTAGTTGTGCCCCTGCAGCTGTGCCCCTGCAGATGTGCCCCCATTAGCTGTGCCCCTGCAGATGTGCCCCCATTAGCTGTGCCCCTGCAGATGTGCCCCCATTAGCTGTGCCCCTGCAGATGTGCCCCCCTTAGTGTGACCCCTGCAGCTGTGCCCCTACAGATGTGCCCTCATTAGCTGTGCCCCTGCAGAAGTGCCCCCATTAGCTGTGCCCCTGCAGATGTGCCCCCATTAGTTGTGGCCCCTGCAGATGTGCCCCCATTAGTTGTGGCCCCTGCAACTGTGCCCCCATTAGTTGTGCCCCCTGCAGCTGTGCCCCCATTAGTTGTATAAAAAATACTTACCAGCCCCGTTCCTGTTCTCGACCACGGCACTGTCTCCGCTGCCGGCGCCGCTCCTCTGATCTATGGGAGAGACGTCATAACGTCTCTCCCATAGCGCTGCCCAGAAAGGTCCTCTCCGCGAAGGGAAACTAGACGCTACCTCACTGCGCATCTAGAGTCCCTTCGCGGAGAGGACCTTTTCAAACCCCCCGCCGCCGCCGTCCTAGTTAGTAGCGGCTCTTGCAACGGCGGCAGCACCCCTGGGACAGCGGCGCTCCGGGCAAAAGTACTGCTTGCCCGTGGCAAGAGCCGCTACTGTCTGTGACTAAATGTGTGTGAATCTATGTATGTATGTATGTATGTGTGGTGGTGGGTGGGGGCGCCGTGACATGGCCCTGCTCCGGGTGTCATGTCTCCACACTACGCCTCTGTCTATACCCCATGGTACTAATGTGGACCCCAGTATCCTCTAGGACGTAATAGAAAGTCTGTTGCTTTATGTTCGTTTGCAGTTAAGTAAAGTGAACGCAGCATGATGGTCTCAGCTCCTGGTCTCCATGTCCGTTTGTGTCAATGATCACTTACACGGACACAAAAATTGGCGACGAGTGGCTTCTGAACCCAGGCCACATCTGTTAGACCAGAAAGAAGTGGCAGTGTTTGTGAAGGAATCACTGTGCACTCTGTTCAGCTGCAAGCACCGGTAAGGTACCACTGCCATGGCTCTACATATAGACTTTGACATTGAAAAAGATGTCTATCTCCTCTATTCTGAAAGGCTGGAACTAGGGAGGCCAATCCCGGGATCGGGATCGGCGGGATCCCGGGATTTGGGCCCAAAAATGCCGGGATTTGAATCCCGGGATTGGAGCATCCAATCCCGGGATTCACGGGATTACACTGCGCATGTGCGGGAGGGAGGGGGTGTAAGTAATACTACTTACACTTAGGCGGGCGGCAGCCATAGACGAACGCTGAACGCGGCGGCACTTCAAATGTGGCGCCGGCCGCCAGCCAATCAGAGCTGGCGGACCGGCAGCCAATCAGGGAAGCTGCCGCGGCAGCCAATTAGGAGCGACTGCTGCGGCCACTTCCCTGATTGGCTGCTGGTCCGCCAGCTCTGGTTGGCTGGCGGCCGGCGCTTCATTTGAAATGCCGCCGCGTTCAGTGTGTCCATGGCTGGCGCCCACCTAATAGTAAGTGGTACTTACACCCACCCTACCTCCCGCGCCGCTACCAACCCTCCCCGCTACCTACTGTACATCCTCCCGCCCAGCTACCTACACCCTCCCGCCCAGCTACCTACACCCTCCGCACCGCTACCTACACCCTCCCGCCCAGCTACCTACACCCTCCCGCCCAGCTACCTACACCCTCCCGCCCAGCTACCTACAACCTCCGCACCGCTACCTACGTCCTCCCGCCCAGCTACCTACACCCTCCACACCGCTACCTACACCCTCCCGCCCAGCTACCTACACCCTCCTGCACTGCTACCTACACCCTCCCTCCCTTCCCCGCCGCTACCTACACCCTCCCGCACCGCTACCTACCCTCCAGCGCTGCTCCCTACACCCTTCTTCACTGATCCCTACTGCAATCCCGGGATTCCGGGAATCCCCGGGATTGATCGTTTTTCAATCCCGAATCCCGGGATTGAAAAAACGCCCCGGGATTGGCCTCCCTAGCTGGAACAGTATTTTCTGGCAAATAACATTGCTGTAGACAAACAAGTACCAGTACTATTAAGTGTGATGGGAGGAAAAGCCTATGGTCTGCTCTGCAATTTAACATCCCCTGTGAAACCTGCTACTAAGTCTTATGCAGATATTGTTAAGATTTTACAAGAATACCAGTCTCCTAAGCCTCTCCTGATAGCAGAACTGTTCAGATTTCATAAATGGAATCAAGAGGAGGGGGATTCAGTGGCTGCATATGTGGCAGAATTAAAAAGACTGTCAGTGCACTGTCAGTTTGGAGATGGCCTGAATGATGCCCTGAGAGACCGTCTGGTGTGTTGGATTTTAAGCAAGAATGTTCAAAAACGCTTACTAACAGAGATAAACCTCACGTTTACACTCGCAGTACAAGTGGCCCTAGCAATGGACCAGGGCTGTTTCTAGCCAATTTGGCTCCCAGTGCGAGATTTAAAAATGCCCCCCCACACACACACACACACCTAGATGGAAAAAAAACATTTGCGCGTGCACCCGGCAAGGGGGCGTGGTCTCATCTAAATGGGTGTGGCCTCATTTAAATGGGCATGGCCTCGTCTGAAAAGACTACCTCACAATCCAGTTTTTGATCCTGCTTTAACAGATCACGACCACCACAGGAAAAAAAAATTCTACCATATTAAGCCCCACACAGTAATGCACCCTGCACCATATTATGCCACACACCGCAATGCCCTTGATACAATAAATCCCCACACTACGGCAGGCAAGAGTCCCCATTTCATACACTACGGCAGGTGTCCCCATTTTACACATTGAGAGAGAGAATACTTACAGAGGCGATTACCGCTCTTCGGCCCGCCTCACCAGTCGCTCCTCGCGCTGGCTTTTCCCTCTTCCTAACTTGGATCCCCCTCTGTACTCCACTCGGGAGGGGGGGGGGGAGTTTCACGGAGTGACAGGGTTGCGTCGTGACGTAACGACGCAACCGCGTCATTCCATGAAACTCCGCCCCCCGAGCGAGTTACTCTGGGAGAAATACGAGGGGGAAGCAGGGAGCCACAGTTAGTGCCGCAGCGGGCGCCCAGTGCGGTTGCACTGCTCGCCTGCCCCAAGAAACGGCCCTGCAATGGACACTACAGCTGAGGATGTGGTGGAGCTCCAAATAGCTGCCAAGTCTGCATCACAAGTTCACAAAATGGTGACAGCAACAACAAACACAACGCCCTTGCATTTTCAAGTGGAAGCCTCATTGAGACTGAGCTTTAAACTTATGTGTAAATAAGCATTAGTGCAAGAGAATTTCTCTTACATCCTAGAGGATGCTGGGGACCACATTAGTACCATGGGGTATAGACGGGTCCACCAGGAGCCACTGGCACTTTAAGAGTTTGAGAGTGTTGGCTGGCTCCTCCCTCTATGCCCCTCCTACCAGACTCAGTTTAGAAAATGTGCCCGGAGGAGCCGATCACAGCTAGGGGAGCTCTACAGAGCTTCTTTAGTAAAGTTTTTTTTTAGAGTTTATTATTTTACAGGGAGGCTGCTGGCAACAGCCTTCTGCTTCATGGGACTAAGGGGGGAGTAGTGTCTGCCTTGCGAGGTCTGAGCCACTATCTCCGCTGACAGGACACTGAGCTCCTGAGGGGATAGATCGTTCCCCGCCACAGGGGATCGCTCACCCCAGCAGCATGCCGCCACCCCCTTACAGAGCTGAAGATCAGTGGCGAGTGAGTCACCGACCCCCCTAACAAGCGGAGGGCCGGTGTGAAGATGGCGGTAACAGGGTAGGAGCGCAGTACTAACTGCGCTCCGGAGGCTCAGCGGTAGTTAGTGCGGCACTGTGAGGGCGCCCTAAGCCAGCACCTGAACCCTGCACTGGTCAGCAAGCCTGTCGGGGTCCGTGGATCTCAGCCAGCATTTTACCTCAGGCCAGTATAATCCTTGTGAAGAGCGGGAAGACAGCGCCATTTTGGGGGCGGAGCTTCTCCTCAGAGCGGACCCAGCAGGGTTTCAGCGCCATTTTCCTGTCTGCACAGCACTGTCCAGGAAGAGCAAGTCCCTCCACAGCAACTCCAGCTATCTCTCACGGTACCAGGGGATTGTAGAAGGGGGGGGGGAGGGGCTGCATTAAGACTGCGTAATCTATTAAGGTGCACAGTCAGCACTAGTAGGGGTATCCCTTTACATTAAAAGTGCTGTGTGTGGGTTGGCTCCAATCTCTGTGTCTCTCTTGCCATTCTTGGGAGTGAAACTCTGTCTGTCTTCCCCTGTGTGTGTGTGGAGTGTCTGTGGTCTCCATTAAGCAATGTCCATGGACTCTGTGTCATATGCTGCAGAGGATATGTCCTCTCAGGATGATCCCATTCCATGTAATCAGGATTGCACTGGTTTAGCACAGATACTAGCATGGGAGCCTGAGTGGTTATCCTCTATCAAATCTATGATTTTTCAGATTTCAAATAGGGCTGCACAAAATGAATCTGCAACTCAGGCTTTACAGAACTCTATGGCAGTCTGGCCCAGTTCTGGTACCTCAGGGCTCCCCGCTGTATATTCACATAAACGTGCTCTTGCGCAGATCATGCAGGATGATACGGATACCGATTCTGACACTGCAGGCGGTTGACGGGGATGTGTTGCGGGGGACAGCATCTCTTGCTAAAGGGGTGCAGTTGTTGATAGAGGCTATTAGAGATGTGTTGAATATTGCTGACACAACACCTGAGCAGGTTGAGGAGGCTTACAGCACTGAAAATAAGAAAGCCTCGCTAACCTTCCCTGCGTCAAAGGAATTAAATGCTATTTTTGAAAAGGCTCGGGAAAACCCCAATAACAAATTCCAGGTACCTAAAAGGGTTCTGGTGGCATGTCGTTTCCCGGTAGAGGATAGCAAAAAATGGGATAACCCGCCTATTGTTGATGCGTCAGTATCCAGACTCTCAAAAAAGGTGGTTTTACCGGTTCCAGGATCTACCGCCTTGAAAGAGCCGGCTGATCGTAAAATTGATAATACGCTCAAATCCATGTATACGGCTTCTGGGGCAATACTACGTCCCACTATTGCCAGTGCTTGGATTGCCAAAGCTATAGTAAAGTGGTCAGGCACGTTACTTGAAGACTGGGATACTATGGAGAAATGTGATGTTGATTTGTTTTACGTAACATTCAGGATTTGGCAGGATTTCTGGTAGAATCCATGAAAGACCTGGGTTCCATGGCTGCGGGAATTTCTTCCATGTCTGTATCAGCTCATCGAGGACTGTGGTTGCGCCAGTGGTCTGCCGACGCGGAATCCAGGAGAAGTGTGGAGACCCTACCCTACACAGGTCAGGCTCTCTTTGGGGAAACGTTAGATGCGTGGATCTCCACAGCTACGGCTGGTAAGTCACCTTTTCTTCCCTCAGCTACACCTGCTCCGAAGAAACCACATCACAGCTCTTTCGGTCTACCAAGCCCAGAAAGGCCAAGCCATCCAACACCTTCTTTCGGGGAGGTCGGCACAAGTCCAAGAAACCTGCGGCTGCAAGGTTCCCAGGAACAGAAACCTGCTTCAGGTACACCAAAGTCCTCCGCATGACGGTGGACTGCACGCCCCGGAGGTGGGGCCGGTGGGAACGAGACTCAGGCATTTCAGTCACGTCTGGGTGTCATTCGGCCTGGACCCCTGGGTGCAAGATATCATGTCTCAGGGGTACAAGCTGGAATTTCAAATTCTCCCTCCTCACCGATTTTTGAAATCAGGCTTGCCAGCTCTGCTAGCGGACAGGACTGTCCTGCAAGAAGCTGTCCAGAAGTTGGTGAAAGCACAGGTCATTGTGCCATTACCACCTCATATGCAAAACAAAGGTTACTATTCAAACCTTTTCATAGTACCGAAACCGGATGGTTCGGTCAGGCCCATTCTGAACTTAAAGTCACTAAACCCCTTTCTGAGGGAGTTCAAGGTCCAAATAGAGTCTCTAAGGGCAGTGATATCAGGTCTGGAGGAGGGTGAATTCCAGGTATCCCTGGATATCAAGGATATGTACCTCCACATTCAGATTTGGCTGCTGCATCAGGCTTATCTTCGATTCAGGGACTGTCATTTTCAGTTCCAGGCCCTGCCATTCGGCCTCTCCACAGCACCGAGGGTATTCACCAAGGTGATGGCGGAAATGATGATTCTCCTCCGCAGACAGGGGGTGAACATAATTCCATATCTGGACGATCTGCTGATAAAAGCATCATCCAAGGAGAAGCTGTTATGGTCCATAGCTCTCACGACCCAGCTTCTCAGGGAACATGGTTGGATCCTGAATCTTCCAAAATCATATTTGGAACCAACCAGGAGGTTATCCTTTCTGGGAATGATCCTCGACATGGAAGTGAAGAGGGTGTTTCTTCCAGAGGAAAAAGCGTTGGTGATACAAACAATGGTTCGGGATGTCCTGAAGCCAACCCGGGTGTCAGTTCATCAGTGCATTCACCTACTGGGAAAAATGGTGGCCTCTTACGAGGCCCTGCAGTACGGGAGGTTTCACACTCGGTCCTTCCAACTGGATCTCCTGGACAAGTGGTCGGGATCCCATCTACACATGCACCAGAGAATACGTCTGTCACCAAAGGCCAGGATTTCACTCCTCTGGTGGCTGCAACTGCCTCACCTTCTGGAGGGCCGCAGGTTCGGGATTCAGAACTGGATCCTTCTAACCACGGATACAAGTCTCCGGGGCTGGTGCACAGTCACTCAAGGAGAAACTTTCCAAGGATGCTGGTTAAGTCTGGAAGCCGGCCTGCCGATAAACATTCTGGAACTAAGAGCCATCTACAATGGTCTTCTCCAAGCGGCCCATCTTCTGAGAAATCAGACCGTTCAAGTGCAGTCGGGCAATGTGACCACAGTGGCTTACATAAACCGACAGGGCAGAACGAAGAGCAGAGCTGCAATGTCAGAGGTAACAAGAATCATTCTCTGGGCAGAAAAACACGTATTGGTGCTGTCAGCAATCTTCATTCCGGGAGTAGACAACTGGGAAGCAGACTTCCTGAGCAGACACGATCTCCATCCAGGGGAGTGGGGTCTCCATCTGGAGGCGTTCAAGGAGGTAACAGATCTATGGGGCGTACCCCAGATCGACATGATGGTCTCTCGTCTCAACAAGAAGCTTCGGCGGTATTGTTCCAGGTCGAGGGACCCGCAAGCAGTGGCGGCCCTAGTGACTCTGTGGGTGTTCCAGTCGGTGTACGTGTTTCCTCCACTTACAGTCATCCCAAAGGTTCTAAAGCTCATAAGGATAACAAGGGTTCAAGCGATCCTCATTGCTCCAGACTGGCCAAGAAGGGCTTGGTACGCGGATCTTCTGGATCTACTGCAAGGAGAGCCGAGGCCTCTTCCTCTTCGGGAGGACCTGCTGCAGCAGGGGCCGATCGCCTATCAAGACTTACCGCGGCTACGTTTGACGGCATGGAAGTTGAAAGCCTGATACTAACTCGAAAGGGCATTCCGAACAAGGTTATTCCTACCCTGATACAGGCTAGGAAAGGAGTAACGTCTAAACATTACCATCGAATTTGGAAAATATATGTATCTTGGTGTGATTCCAAGAAATTTCCTACAGTGGAGTTTTAACTGTGACAGTTTCTTCTCTTCCTACAAGCGGGTGTGGATATGGGCCTGAGGTTGGGATCTGTGAAGGTCCAGATTTCGGCCCTATCCATTTTCTTCCAGAAACAATTTGCTGCCCTCCCTGAGGTTCAGACCTTTTTGAAGGGAGTTCTGCACCTCCAACCTCCCTTTGTGCCACCTACAGCGCCTTGGGACCTTAACGTGGTGTAGAAGTTCTACAGGAGGTTGAGGTCAAATTTCTTACATGGAAGGCTGTCAATTTGTTGGCCTTAGCTTCTGCTAGATGTGTGTCAGAGTTGGGGGCTTTGTCCTGTAAAAGCCCATACTTGATCTTCTACGAAGATAGTGCTGAGCTCCGGACACATCAGCAGTTTCTTCCGAAGGTTGTGTCAGCATTTCATCTCAACCAACCTATTGTGGTGCCAGTGGCTACTGACTCCTCAATTTCATCAAAGTCCTTGGATGTTGTAAGGGCTCTGAAAATCTATGTGAAGAGGACTGCTCGTCACAGAAAATCGGACTCTCTGTTTGTCCTGTATGATCCCAAAAAGATTGGGTGTCCTGCTTCTAAGCAGACGATCTCTCGCTGGATCAGGTTCACTATCCAGCATGCGTATTCTACGGCAGGATTGCCATGTCCTACGTCTGGCAAGGCCCACTCTACTCGTATGGTGGGGTCTTCCTGGGCGGCTGCCCAGGGTTTCTCGGCTTTACAACTTTGCCGAGCTGCAACTTTGTCTGGGTCGAACACGTTTGCAAAGTTCTACAAGTTCGATACTTTGGCCTCTGATGATCTGAAGTTCAGTCAATCAGTTCTGCAGGAGCTTCTGCGCTCTCCCTTCCATTCTGGGAGCTTTGGTACATCCCCATGGTACTAATGTGGACCCCAGCTCCTCTAGGATGTAAGAGAAAATAGGATTTTGGATACCTACCGGTAATCCTTTTCTCGTAGTCCGTAGAGGATGCTGGGCGCCCGCCCAGCGCTTCGTTTTCCTGCTATCGTTATTTGGTTCAATACAACTTCATTTTAGTTGAGTACTGCATTGTTACTTGGTAAGTAATGTTTCAGCTGTTGCTGAGTTTTCAAGCTAGGTTAGCTTGATGTGCCTTGTATGTGTGAGCTGGTATGAATCTCGCCACTATCTGTGTTAAATCCTTCTCTCGAAGATGTCCGTCTCCTCGGACACAGTTTCTAGACTGAGTCTGGTAGATGGGGCATAGAGGGAGGAGCCAGCCCACACTCTTAAACTTTTAAAGTGACAATGGCTCCTGGTGGACCCGTCTATACCCCATGGTACTAATGTGGACCCAAGCATCCTCTACGGACTACGAGAAAAGGATTCAAAATCCTATTTTTAGTACTTATATATGATAAGTGTTATGGGCTTATTTTAAATATTATGTCTCTGTGTTTTTTAATTGTGTGATACTGGCCGGTATCTATATATTGTTTATGTATTAATTAATCTTATATAAAAATATATCAAAGTGAGAAGCGCAGTCTCATTGTGTATATATGGTTTTTAGTTTTGAGGGGATTGGGATCAGTTTCTCGAGGTTAGCGGCTCTCACTTTGATGAATGACAGCGCCAGTTGTATCTTTGTAGTATAGTCCTATGAACTGTTTAGGAAATATAACAAAAAGGGGCATATTAAACGTGTTTGCCGGTCGCAGGCATATCAGGCTGAGGCCACTGGCAGTAGAAAGAATCAAAGTAGATTAAGGAATACATATGTTTTGAAAGACCACGAGGTGGACTCACACAGCGGAAATGATCTGGGCAGTTTGGAAGTGTTTACAGTGAAATGGGGTGACAAGCAAACTATAAATTTGTGCTCTCCCATACTTTACAAAGGGACAGCGCACATAATGCCCCCAGTAGTAGTGACGCTTACACACGTAACGCCCCCTGTACCAGTGCCGCTTACACACGTAACACCCCCTGTACCAGTGACGCTTACACACGTAACACCCCCTGTACCAGAGACGTTTACATATGTAACGCCCCCTGTAGTAGTGACGCTTACACACGTAATGCCCCATGTACCAGTGACACTTACACACGTAGTACCAGTGATGCTTGCACACGTAACGCCCCCTGTAGTAGTGATACTTACACATGTATCGCCTCCTATACCAGTGACACAACGCCCCCTGTGCCAGTGACGCTTACACACGTAACACCACCTGTACCAGAGACGCTTACACACGTAACACCCCCTGTAGTAGTGACGTTTACACACATAACGCCCCCTGTACCAGTGACGCTTACACACATAACGCCCCCTGTACCAGTGACGCTTACACATGTAATGCCCCCTGTACCAGTGATGCTTACACACATAGTACCAGTGACACTTGCACACATAACACCCTCTGTAGTAGTGACTCTTACACACGTACCAGTGATGCTTGCACACGCAACGCCCCCTGTACTAGTGATGCTTACACACGTAGCGCCCTCTGTACCAGTGACGCTTTCACAAGCAATGAAACCTGTACCAGTGACGCTTACACACGTAATGCCCCCTGCAATAGTGACACTTACACACGTAACGCCCCCTGTACCAGTGATGCTTACACACGTAATGTCCCCCTGTACCAGTGACGCTTGGACACGTAACGCCCCCTGTACCAGTGACGCTTGCACGCGTAACGCCCCCTGTACATGTGATGCTAACACACGTAATGCCACCTGTACCAGTGACAATAACACACGTAACACCCCCTGTACCAGTGACGCTTGCACACGTAACGCCCCCTGTACCAGTGACGCTTGCATACGTAACGCCCCCTGTACCAGTGACGCTTGCACACGTAACGCCCCCTGTACCAGTGACGCTTACACAATTGATGCCGCAGTCTCACTTACACACACAGATATACATACCACATACACATATACATACACACACACACACACACACACACTAGAGATGAGCGCCGGAAATTTTTCGGGTTTTGTGTTTTGGTTTTGGGTTCGGTTCCGCGGCCGTGTTTTGGGTTCGACCGCGTTTTGGCAAAACCTCACCGAATTTTTTTTGTCGGATTCGGGTGTGTTTTGGATTCGGGTGTTTTTTTCAAAAAACCCTAAAAAACAGCTTAAATCATAGAATTTGGGGGTCATTTTGATCCCAAAGTATTATTAACCTCAAAAACCATAATTTACACTCATTTTCAGTCTATTCTGAATACCTCACACCTCACAATATTATTTTTAGTCCTAAAATTTGCACCGAGGTCGCTGTGTGAGTAAGATAAGCGACCCTAGTGGCCGACACAAACACCGGGCCCATCTAGGAGTGGCACTGCAGTGTCACGCAGGATGTCCCTTCCAAAAAACCCTCCCCAAACAGCACATGACGCAAAGAAAAAAAGAGGCGCAATGAGGTAGCTGTGTGAGTAAGATAAGCGACCCTAGTGGCCGACACAAACACCGGGCCCATCAAGGAGTGGCACTGCAGTGTCACGCAGGATGTCCCTTCCAAAAAACCCTCCCCAAACAGCACATGACGCAAAGAAAAAAAGAGGCGCAATGAGGTAGCTGACTGTGTGAGTAAGATAAGCGACCCTAGTGGCCGACACAAACACCGGGCCCATCTAGGAGTGGCACTGCAGTGTCACGCAGGATGGCCCTTCCAAAAAACCCTCCCCAAACAGCACATGACGCAAAGAAAAAAAGAGGCGCAATGAGGTAGCTGACTGTGTGAGTAAGATAAGCGACCCTAGTGGCCGACACAAACACCGGGCCCATCTAGGAGTGGCACTGCAGTGTCACGCAGGATGGCCCTTCCAAAAAACCCTCCCCAAACAGCACATGACGCAAAGAAAAAAAGAGGCGCAATGAGGTAGCTGACTGTGTGAGTAAGATAAGCGACCCTAGTGGCCGACACAAACACCGGGCCCATCTAGGAGTGGCACTGCAGTGTCAGCAGGATGGCCCTTCCAAAAAACCCTCCCCAAACAGCACATGACGCAAAGAAAAATAAAAGAAAAAAGAGGTGCAAGATGGAATTGTCCTTGGGCCCTCCCACCCACCCTTATGTTGTATAAACAGGACATGCACACTTTAACCAACCCATCATTTCAGTGACAGGGTCTGCCACACGACTGTGACTGATATGACGGGTTGGTTTGGACCCCCCCAAAAAAGAAGCAATTAATCTCTCCTTGCACAAACTGGCTCTACAGAGGCAAGATGTCCACCTCATCATCATCCTCCGATATATCACCGTGTACATCCCCCTCCTCACAGATTATCAATTCGTCCCCACTGGAATCCACCATCTCAGCTCCCTGTGTACTTTGTGGAGGCAATTGCTGCTGGTCAATGTCTCCGCGGAGGAATTGATTATAATTCATTTTAATGAACATCATCTTCTCCACATTTTCTGGATGTAACCTCGTACGCCGATTGCTGACAAGGTGAGCGGCGGCACTAAACACTCTTTCGGAGTACACACTTGTGGGAGGGCAACTTAGGTAGAATAAAGCCAGTTTGTGCAAGGGCCTCCAAATTGCCTCTTTTTCCTGCCAGTATAAGTACGGACTGTGTGACGTGCCTACTTGGATGCGGTCACTCATATAATCCTCCACCATTCTTTCAATGTTGAGAGAATCATATGCAGTGACAGTAGACGACATGTCCGTAATCGTTGTCAGGTCCTTCAGTCCGGACCAGATGTCAGCATCAGCAGTCGCTCCAGACTGCCCTGCATCACCGCCAGCGGGTGGGCTCGGAATTCTGAGCCTTTTCCTCGCACCCCCAGTTGCGGGAGAATGTGAAGGAGGAGATGTTGACAGGTCGCGTTCCGCTTGACTTGACAATTTTCTCACCAGCAGGTCTTTCAACCCCAGCAGACTTGTGTCTGCCGGAAAGAGAGATCCAAGGTAGGTTTTAAATCTAGGATCGAGCACGGTGGCCAAAATGTAGTGCTCTGATTTCAACAGATTGACCACCCGTGAATCCTTGTTAAGCGAATTAAGGGCTCCATCCACAAGTCCCACATGCCTAGCGGAATCGCTCCGTGTTAGCTCCTCCTTCAATGTCTCCAGCTTCTTCTGCAAAAGCCTGATGAGGGGAATGACCTGACTCAGGCTGGCAGTGTCTGAACTGACTTCACGTGTGGCAAGTTCAAAGGGCATCAGAACCTTGCACAACGTTGAAATCATTCTCCACTGCACTTGAGACAGGTGCATTCCACCTCCTATATCGTGCTCAATTGTATAGGCTTGAATGGCCTTTTGCTGCTCCTCCAACCTCTGAAGCATATAGAGGGTTGAATTCCACCTCGTTACCACTTCTTGCTTCAGATGATGGCAGGGCAGGTTCAGTAGTTTTTGGTGGTGCTCCAGTCTTCTGTACGTGGTGCCTGTACGCCGAAAGTGTCCCGCAATTCTTCTGGCCACCGACAGCATCTCTTGCACGCCCCTGTCGTTTTTTAAAAAATTCTGCACCACCAAATTCAAGGTATGTGCAAAACATGGGACGTGCTGGAATTTGCCCATATTTAATGCACACACAATATTGCTGGCGTTGTCCGATGCCACAAATCCACAGGAGAGTCCAATTGGGGTAAGCCATTCTGCGATGATCTTCCTCAGTTGCCGTAAGAGGTTTTTAGCTGTGTGCGTATTCTGGAAAGCGGTGATACAAAGCGTAGCCTGCCTAGGAAAGAGTTGGCGTTTGCGAGATGCTGCTACTGGTGCCGCCGCTGCTGTTCTTGCGGCGGGAGTCCATACATCTACCCAGTGGGCTGTCACAGTCATATAGTCCTGACCCTGCCCTGCTCCACTTGTCCACATGTCCGTGGTTAAGTGGACATTGGGTACAACTGCATTTTTTAGGACACTGGTGAGTCTTTTTCTGACGTCCGTGTACATTCTCGGTATCGCCTGCCTACAGAAGTGGAACCTAGATGGTATTTGGTAACGGGGGCACACTGCCTCAATAAATTGTCTAGTTCCCTGTGAACTAACGGCGGATACCGGACGCACGTCTAACACCAACATAGTTGTCAAGGCCTCAGTTATCCGCTTTGCAGCAGGATGACTGCTGTGATATTTCATCTTCCTCGCAAAGGACTGTTGGACAGTCAATTGCTTACTGGAAGTAGTACAAGTGGGCTTACGACTTCCCCTCTGGGATGACCATCGACTCCCAGCAGCAACAACAGCAGCGCCAGCAGCAGTAGGCGTTACACTCAAGGATGCATTGGAGGAATCCCAGGCAGGAGAGGACTCGTCAGAATTGCCAGTGACATGGCCTGCAGGACTATTGGCATTCCTGGGGAAGGAGGAAATTGACACTGAGGGAGTTGATGGGGTGGTTTGCGTGAGCTTGGTTACAAGAGGAAGGGATTTACTGGTCAGTGGACTGCTTCCGCTGTCGCCCAAAGTTTTTGAACTTGTCACTGACTTATTATGAATGCGCTGCAGGTGACGTATAAGGGAGGATGTTCCGAGGTGGTTAACGTCCTTACCCCTACTTATTACAGCTTGACAAAGGGAACACACGGCTTGACAAATGTTGTCCGCATTTCTGGTGAAATACTTCCACACCGAAGAGCTGATTTTTTTGGTATTTTCACCAGGCATGTCAACGGCCATATTCCTCCCACGGACAACAGGTGTCTCCCCGGGTGCCTGACTTAAACAAACCACCTCACCATCAGAATCCTCCTGGTCAATTTCCTCCCCAGCGCCAGCAACACCCATATCCTCCTCATCCTGGTGTACTTCAACACTGACATCTTCAATCTGACTATCAGGAACTGGACTGCGGGTGCTCCTTCCAGCACTTGCAGGGGGCGTGCAAATGGTGGAAGGCGCATGCTCTTCACGTCCAGTGTTGGGAAGGTCAGGCATCGCAACCGACACAATTGGACTCTCCTTGTGGATTTGGGATTTCGAAGAACGCACAGTTCTTTGCGGTGCTTTTGCCAGCTTGAGTCTTTTCAGTTTTCTAGCGAGAGGCTGAGTGCTTCCATCCTCATGTGAAGCTGAACCACTAGCCATGAACATAGGCCAGGGCCTCAGCCGTTCCTTGCCACTCCGTGTGGTAAATGGCATATTGGCAAGTTTACGCTTCTCCTCCGACAATTTTATTTTAGGTTTTGGAGTCCTTTTTTTACTGATATTTGGTGTTTTGGATTTGACATGCTCTGTACTATGACATTGGGCATCGGCCTTGGCAGACGACGTTGCTGGCATTTCATCGTCTCGGCCATGACTAGTGGCAGCAGCTTCAGCACGAGGTGGAAGTGGATCTTGATCTTTCCCTAATTTTGGAACCTCAACATTTTTGTTCTCCATATTTTAATAGGCACAACTAAAAGGCACCTCAGGTAAACAATGGAGATGGATGGATACTAGTATACAATTATGGATGGACTGCCGAGTGCCGACACAGAGGTAGCTACAGCCGTGGACTACCGTACTGTGTCTGCTGCTAATATAGACTGGTTGATAATGAGATGTAGTATGTATAAAGAAGAAAGAAAAAAAACCACGGGTAGGTGGTATACAATTATGGACGGACTGCCGAGTGCCGACACAGAGGTAGCTACAGCCGTGGACTACCGTACTGTGTCTGCTGCTAATATAGACTGGTTGATAATGAGATGTAGTATGTATAAAGAAGAAAGAAAAAAAAAAACCACGGGTAGGTGGTATACAATTATGGATGGACTGCCGAGTGCCGACACAGAGGTAGCTACAGCCGTGGACTACTGTACTGTGTCTGCTGCTAATATAGACTGGTTGATAAAGAGATGTAGTATGTATGTATAAAGAAGAAAGAAAAAAAAACCACGGGTAGGTGGTATACAATTATGGACGGACTGCCGAGTGCCGACACAGAGGTAGCTACAGCCGTGGACTACCGTACTGTACTGTGTCTGCTGCTAATATAGACTGGTTGATAAAGAGATGTAGTATGTATGTATAAAGAAGAAAGAAAAAAAAACCACGGGTAGGTGGTATACAATTATGGATGGACTGCCGAGTGCCGACACAGAGGTAGCTACAGCCGTGGACTACTGTACTGTGTCTGCTGCTAATATAGACTGGTTGATAAAGAGATGTAGTATGTATGTATAAAGAAGAAAGAAAAAAAAACCACGGGTAGGTGGTATACAATTATGGATGGACTGCCGAGTGCCGACACAGAGGTAGCTACAGCCGTGGACTACCGTACTGTGTCTGCTGCGACTGGATGATAAATAATGATATAAAAAATATATATATATCACTACTGCAGCCGGACAGGTATATATTATATAATGACGGACCTGCTGGACACTGTCTGTCAGCAGAATGAGTTTTTTATAGAATAAAAAAAAAAACACCACACAAGTCACACGACGAGTGTTTAACTTTTTCAGGCAATCACAATATAGTATACTACTAACTATACTGGTGGTCAGTGTGGTCAGGTCACTGGTCAGTCACACTGGCAGTGGCACTCCTGCAGCAAAAGTGTGCACTGTTTAATTTTAATAATATGTACTCCTGGCTCCTGCTATAACCTATAACTGGCACTGCTCCCCAGTCTCCCCCACAATTATAAGCTGTGTGAGCACAGTCAGATATATACATAGATGATGCAGCACACTGGGCTGAGCAGTGCACACAGATATGGTATGTGACTGAGTCACTGTGTATCGTTTTTTTCAGGCAGAGAACGGATTATATTAAATAAAACTGCACTGTCTGGTGGTCACTGTGGTCAGTCACTACTAAACTCTGCACTCTCTACAGTACTCCTAAGCTCCAGTAAATCAAGTGTCTCTGTCTCAAATCAATCTCACTCTCTCTCTTCTAATCTAAATGGAGAGGACGCCAGCCACGTCCTCTCCCTATCAATCTCAATGCACGTGTGAAAATGGCGGCGACGCGCGGCTCCTTATATAGAATCCGAGTCTCGCGAGAATCCGACAGCGTCATGATGACGTTCGGGCGCGCTCGGGTTAACCGAGCAAGGCGGGAAGATCCGAGTCGCTCGGACCCGTGAAAAAAAACATGAAGTTCGGGCGGGTTCGGATTCCGAGGAACCGAACCCGCTCATCTCTAACACACACACAAACTGTACATACATAACACACATACACAGTCGCACATATATACAGTATACACAGACACTGTATATACACACACACACGCACGCACGCGCGCGCGCACACACACACACACACACACACACTTTAATTCACTCACTGTCTTTCCAGACACTTACCTAAGGAAGTCTGGCTGGCCAGAGCTGTATCAGCTCATCCTCTTGCTGCAGCCTGGACCCGTGTAGCCCCGCCCCTTGTTCCCATGTAGCACTGCCACAAGGGAGGGGAGGTGGAGAGGAGGCTTTGTGCTGCTGGCGCTGCTGCCTGTCATAGAGTGTGACAGGCGCAGCAGCCGGCAGCAGCAGGGGGGACAGGATGGCGCAGCATAGGAATGCAGAGCAGGAAGAGCGCCTCTGCATCCTGGCGCCTCCCTGTACTGCATCCTTTTGCTGAGCGCAGTGCCCTTTCTAGCGGCGGGCGAGCCGTGCAACCGCACGGGGCGCCCGCCACGGCACTTTGTGTGTCCGCAATCTCCTCTCCTCCCTCTTCCCGAGCGCTCCTGCTCAGGGGGCGGAGTTTTGCGAATGACGCGTTTGCGTCGTGACGTCACAACGCAAACGCGTCATTCCGCGAAGCCCCGCCCCCCGAGCAGGAGCGCTCGGGGAGAGGGAGGAGAGGAGATTAGCCTGGAAGGAGGAGGCGGCCGGCACGAGGGACGTGAGGCGGCGGGACCCGAAGAGCGGGAAGATGTAAGTATTATCTCTATCTTTCTCTCTCTCCCCCTTCCTCCCCCCCCCACTTGACACCTGCCTGCCGCACTGTGTAAAATGGGGATACCTGCCTGCCGCACTGTGTAAAATGGGGATACCTGCCTGCCGCACTGTGTAAAATGGGGATACCTGCCTTCCGCACTGTGTAAAATGGGGACACCTGCCTGCCGCACTGTGTAAAATGGGGGCACCTGCCTGCGTACTGTGTAAAATGGGGATATCTGCCTGCCGCACTGTGTAAAATGGGGGCACCTGTCTGCGTACTGTGTAAAATGGGGACACCTGCCTGCCGCACTGTGTAAAATGGGGCACCTGCCTGCGTACTGTGTAAAATGGGGATATCTGCCTGCCGCACTGTGTAAAATGGGGACACCTGCCTGCCGTACTGTGTAAAATGGGGGCACGTGCCTGCCGCGCTGTGTAAAATGGGGATACCTGCCTGCCGCACTGTGTAAAATGGGGATACCTGCCTGCCACACTTTGTAAAATGGGGGCACCTGCCTGCGTACTGTGTAAAAGGGGGATATCTGCCTGCCGTACTGTGTAAAATGGGGATACCTGCCTGCCGCACTGTGTAAAATGGGGACACCTGCCTGCCGCACTGTGTAAAATGGGGGCACCTGCCTGCGTACTGTGTAAAATGGGGATGTCTGCCTGCTGCACTGTGTAAAATGGGGATACCTGCCTGCCGCACTGTGTAAAATGGGGATATCTGCCTACCGCACTTTGTAAAATGGGGACACCTGCCTGCCGTGCTGTGTAAAATGGGGGCACGTGCCTGCCGCGCTGTGTAAAATGGGGATATCTGCCTGCCGTACTGTGTAAAATGGGGATACCTGCCTGCCGCGCTGTGTAAAATGGGGACACTTGCCTGCTGTAATGTGTAAAATGGGGACTTTTTTATTTTTATTCTTTTCCCCCTGTGGTGGGCGTGATGATATCAGACGAGGCCACGCCCACTTTAATGAGACCACACCCATTTTAATCAGGCCACACACCCTTGTTGGGAGCGCGCGCGCCTCCGCCGCGCGCATGCTTTTTCTTTTTATAGCTATATGGGGGGGGGGGGGTATTTTGAAATCTCGCACTGGGATCCAAATTGTCTAGAAACGGCCCTGGCTGAGCGGCTAGCACCGGGCCTGGTGACAAACAAGCAATTTGGGTCACTCCACAAATCAATGGCCACCCAATTAAAATGGAACTGGACACAGGATCAGCAGTCTCTGTAATGTCACAGCAAGAGTACAAACGGTATTTTAAAAATGTTAAATTAAACAAAACTTTGGTGCTGCTTAAAACATATACTGGGGAGAAATTTAGTCCATGCGGGGTGTTGCCCGTACTTGTGCAGTATAATGGCCAGCAGGAGACTCTGGACATATACATCATTGAAAAAGGCAGCCCAGCATTGTGGGGTTGGGAATGGCTACAAAAAATTCAATTAGACTGGTCAGTCATCAAAAGCCTGAGCGTCACACACACCCTTTGTCCCTGAAAACAGTCCTTAACCAAGCTACAGCTGTTTTTCAACCAGGCATTGGGACTTTGCAACACATAAAAGGGAAGCCAGTGCTCAAAGATGGAGCTGTTCCCAGTTTCCATAAAGTGCGGCCAGTACCGTACGCTATATGGAGTTAGACCAGCTGGAAAATGAGAAAATCATATCCAAGGTGGATTGGAGCTCTTGGGCAACTCCAGTAGTTCTAATTGTAAAAAAAAATGGCACAGTACGGCTGTGTAGGAATTTCAAGGTCACCATGAATCCAGTATTGCAAATCCAGTATTGCAAATCCAGTATTACCCGTTGCCAAAAATTGAAGATATCTTTGCAAATCTGGCTGGAAGACAGAAGTTTAGCAAGATTGACCTAGCTGATGCTTATCTACAAAAGGAGATAGAGGCCAATTCAAAGGTGTTCCTCACCATTAACACAAAGGACTTTACAGGTACAATCGGTTGATATTTGGCATTGCTTCTGCCCCTGCCCTTTGGCAATGAGCCATGGACCAAGTGTTACAAGGGGTTCCTGGTACCCATTGCTATCTGGATGACATTATTGTGACAGGTTCGTCTGATGCAGAACACCTCCAAAATGTTAAACTGGTGTTGCCGCGGCTTGAACAGTATGGGCTCCATGTCAAAAGAGACAAGTGTGAGTTCTTCATGTCCTCTGTCACATATTGTGGGCACACGATTGATGCAAATGGACTACATAAACGTCAAGAAAAAGTGGAAGCTATGCTAAAGGCTCCCCCACCAAAAGATGTGTCCCAGCTTCGCTCCTTCTTAGGGTTCATTAACTATTACCACAGATTCTTGCGTAACTTAGCAACAGTTCTGCATCCATTACATCAGTTGCTCCAGCAGGGTCAGAAATGGCTATGGTCTACAGAATGTGAGCAAGTTTTCTCTAAGGCAAAGGACTTGATAACTTCAGACATTGTGTTAACCCACTACGACTCCTCGCTTCCTGTTAGAGTGGCCTGTGATGCCTCATCTTACGGCATTGGAGCTGTCATGTCACATACTATGCCAGATGGACAGGAGCGTCTAATAGCTTTTGCATCGTGGCCATTGTCCAAGGCTGAATGTAACTATCTTTCCTTCTCTGTTTAAGCATACACTGATTACTCCAATTCTGAAAAAACACAATTCTGACGCAAACACTCTCTAACTACCATCCCATCTCTCAGCACCCATGTCTCTCCAAGCTACTTGAGAGACTTGCCTACACTCGCCTTACACACTTTCTCAACTCCCACAACTTATTAGACCCACTTCAGTCAGGCTTTCGGGCCCAACACTCCACAGAGACAGCACTGGCCAAAGTAGTGAATGATCTGGTTACTGCTAGATCGAAAGGCCATTACACACTTCTTATTCTTTTAGATCTCTCTGCTGCTTTTGACACTGTTGACTACTCTCTTTTCATACAAACACTAAAATCCCTAGGTCTTCAGGACACAGCCCTTTCTTGGTTCTCATCCTACCTCTCTAATCGCTCCTTCAGTGTTCACTTTTCTGATTCTACCTCCTCTTCTCTACCTCTATCACCTGCAGTACCGCAAGGCTCAGCCCTGGGTCCTCTGCTTTTCTCAATCTATACCTCATCTCTTGGTAAACTAATCAGCTCCTTCGGATTTCAGTATCATTTGTACGCTGATGATACTCAAATCTACCTATCCTCCCCAAATTTATCACCATCTGTATTGGTCCGTGTAACTGAATGCCTGTCTGCCATTTCATCTTGGATGTTATCTCACCACCTCAAACTCGACATTTCCAAAACAGAATTAATTATTTTCCCACCAGCCAAGAGTAGTTACCAACCTGATATCTCCATAACTGTTGACAATGTGACTATCCACCCTACCCCACAAGCTCGTTACCTAGGTGTCATCCTTGATTCTGAACTGTCCTTTGTTCCATACATTCAATCTGTCTCCAAATCATGTTACATGCATCTAAAAAACATATCCAAAATACGTCCTTATCTTACACAGGACACTGCAAAAACTGTAATCCATGCACTCATCATCTCCCGCATTGATTATTGCAATAGTCTCCTTTCTGGTCTTTCCAAACATAGGCTCTCACCACTACAATCAATTTTGAATGCAGCTACGAGGCTAATCTTCCTCGCTAGATGTTCATCGTCTGCAGATCCGCTCTGTCAGTCCCACCATCGGCTACCTGTATTCTCCCGTATTCAATATAAAATACTGTTACATACAAGGCTATTAACCAAACTGCACCAACATACATCTCCTCACTCATCTCAAAATATCTCCCTACCAGACCTGCGTCTCTCATCCACATGTATTACTTGTTTCCACTCAAAATTACAGGACTTTTTCCGGGCTTCACCCACTCTGTGGAATGCCATCCCATGCATAATAAGACTCACCCCTATGCTCCAAACCTTTAAACGTTCCCTGAAAACTCACTTCTTCAGACAAGCCTATCACATTCCAGACCCACCCACATAACCTTCAATGCTTCCCGATCTAATCACATCCTCTCTGTACAGTACACATAACCTCACATTTTGTCTTCCAACATTGGCCCTCATTCCGAGTTGATCGCTCGCTAGCTGCTTTTAACAGCAGTGCAAACGCTAAGCCGCCACCCTCTGGGAGTGTATCTTAGCTTAGCAGAAGTGCGAACAAAAGGTTAGCAGTTCTGCTATTAAATATTTTCATGCAGTTTCAGAGTAGCTCGAAACATACTCCTACCTTGCGATCACTGCAGACAGTTCAGTTCCTGTTTTGACGTCACAAACACGCCCTGCGTTCGGCCAGCCACTCCCCCGTTTCTTCAGGCATGCCTGCGTTTTCTGCTGACACGCCTGCGTTTTTTAGCACACTCCCGGAAAACGGTCAGTTACCACCCAGAAACGCCCCTTTCCTGTCAATCACTCACCGATCACTCGAGCGATATAAAACATTCGGCCATGTGTAATACTGCAAAGTTTTGAGTGAAAGTACTTAGCGCGTGCGTACTGCAGCCCATACGCATGCGCAGAACAGCCGATTTTTTGCCGATTTTTTGCCTGCGAAAAACGTCAACGAGCGATCAACTCGGAATGAGGGCCATTGCTGGGTGATCATGTCATACAACCCATTAAGAACCTAGCAATCTGGTGGACCATTATGCAATAGGTAGAATCTAACCTTGTGTATTAATGCCTATTTCCCTATAGATTGTAATCTTGCGAGCAGGGCCATCCTACCTCTGTGTCTATCTGTTTTTGCCCAGATATGTTCTATTACTGTTGTTTTAATTGTAAAGCGCAACGGAATATGCTGCGCTATATAAAAATCTGTTAATAAATAAATAATAAACTATGCACAGATTGACAGAGAAGCCTTAAGCCTGGTTTGGGGAGTTCAATCAGTATTTATATGGAAAGAAATTCACACTCGTGACTGACCATCAATTGCTTTTGTCCATCTTTAACCCTCAGAAGAGTGTTCCTCTCACGGCGGCTGCGAGGATGCAGCACTGGGCCCTGTTCTTAGGTGGACATTGCTATATTATAGAATTCTAGCAGACTGCACAACATGCCAATGCAGACGGGTTGTCCCGACTGCCTTTACAGACAGCTCCATTGCCACAGACAACCGAGGAGTCGTGGTATGTTTTCACAATGACACAAGTGAAATGTCATCCCATAACTGCCAGTGTGATCAGATGTGATACTGCTCGGGACCCTATACTGGCTCAAGTACTCATAACCACTCAAAAAAGGTGGGTTGCGCCTGTGCGTCGGCAGCTAGCCCCTTACTTTCATTGGGGGCGTGAGTTGACAGTTGATACTGGCTGCCTCCTCTGGGGGTTGCGGATCATCGTGCCTGTCAAGCTGCGTGCAAGAGTTTTAGAGGCGCTCCATGTGGATCATTTGCGCATGGTCAAAATGAAGGCACTTGCCAGAAGTTTTGTATGGTGGCCAGGCTTGGATCAACAGTTGGAGGTTCTGGCTAGAGAATGTTCCGGGTGCAAATCTGTTCAAAATATGCCTGCTCCAGGACCACTGCATCCATGGGACTGGCCATCCACTCCATGGCAGCGGATATATGTGGACTTTGTGGGACCATTTCTAGGGTCCATGTTCCTGGTAGTGGTGTATTCCTGTTCCAAATGGCCTGAAGTGTTTACAGTTACTTTAACTACAGCTGCACACACAGTGGAAGTGCTCAGTAATCTTTTTGCCAGAACAGGGGTACCAGAGCAGTTGGTCAGTGACGACGGCCTCAGTTTACTGCTGAAGAGTTCCAGACTTTACTGAAGAAAAACTGAATTTGTCATATTACCTCTGGCTGAACGCTTCATACAAACTTTAAAACAAGCTTGCCGCGCCATGCTCACAGATAGGGTCTCTTTACAACACAAGCTCTCCAATTTCTTGTTTGCCTACAGGAATGTAGTTGATGCCACAACTAATCAAACCCCAGCTATGCTGTTCCTGGGCAGGAACCTCAGGTCTCGACCTGATTTGATCAAGCCGGATATTCGTGGACAGATTCGTGATTGGCAGCTGAAGCAGTCTCTCCTTTCAAATCAAGGGGTTAACGTCGGCGTATCTAAATATATTTTGGGGTAAAAGGTAAAAAAGTTCCCTGACCCCTGATTTAAATGAAGGATGATTATAAAAGGCAAAATCTTTTTCTTTTTTTTAAACAACATTTCATCACTGACTACCTGACAGTGATGACATTCGCATGTCTACATGATGAATGTTAACATTATTGTCGGGAATCTGCTGCTGCGCAAGGTCTGTTCTGTGCAAGCGCAGAATGGTCCTTGCGGTGACGAATGTAGTTGTCCTCTGCCGCTGCCTGATTTCCATTGAAGGAGTGGGGATCAGGGACATGTGGTGAGGTAAATGGCTCAGAAGGCACTGTCTAGTACCAGAGCCAGATTTACCCACACAATAGGTCTGAACTTCTGTTGCTCTGACCCTCTAGTAAAGTAATCATGTATTATTCAAGTGCACAGTCTGGAACCTGACTCATAAAGGAGCAGGGTGGGTCCCCAGCACAGGGGATTTCCCCTGTTCCCTGTGAGTCTGTCTGACCCTAGAGGCATCTGACTGTCTACTCCTGTCCTGGACCCTGGCAGATGCACCCTATGTGTCCAGCATGGACGGATTATAGGAGGGGCGATGGGAGCGGTCGTCCTGGGGCCTCTACACATTAGGGTCCCCCACAATCTGTCCCCCAGAGAGTGACAGCAGCGGTGTGAAATGCAGCTAATGTGCGGACTGTGGCTCCACTCCAGTTGCTTGCTGTAATCGGAGCTCTCATCTCCGATCCCGCAGCAGCAGAGACAGTGGGGACAGTGGCAGAACCAGCCGCAATGACGTGCCTGCAACCCTTAGCCAGACTCATCATAGTGCGCTGGCAGGTGGCTGGTGCTGGGCCCATAACAAAGAGGGAAGAGGAGTGAACCTTCCCCTCCCCCTGCAATGATCGGACGCTGCACGCTCCCAGGAAGGCAAGAATGATCCTCCCCTGGGGCCAGCCACCCTTTCAAATATACGGCATGGATCAGCTGTGGATTGAGCAGTCCCTCCCCACTCCATAAGCGCAAGCTGGGAGGAGTGGGCACAAGTACCTGTAAAACCCCCATGGTGGCAGCAGGCTCTATTACGCCGCAGCTGAAGGCAGACATGGAGAATGTACCAGAGAAGGGGGGGACCAAGCTTGGCCTGTTCTGTTTTGCCCTAGCCAGCAGCAGGACCGCGATTTGCAGGTATTTAGGGGGCGGGGCTTAATGCAGTCCATCAGAGGCCTGTGGATGAGCTGCTGTAGTCGGTAGTGTATCTAATGCTGGCTCCCCCCTTCCTACCCACCTCTTTCTCTCTCTCTCTCTCTCTCTCTCGCCCTCTGTCCCTCCCTGACACTTTGTCTTGCTCCTCTCCCTCTCTCTGCTAGGCGCGGCAGTCTTTGTCCGCGCCCTGACCGAGCAGCGGTCACGGCCGCCGCGCCTCTCGCTCTGTCTGCTCCCGCACGGAGCCTAGCAACGCCGGGACGCCGTGCCCACGATAGCCGCCGGGTCCCTGGCAACGCTAGGACGCCGTGTGCCCAGGGCCGCCGGGTCCATGGCAACGGGGACGCCACATGCGGACCACGTTCCCCGTTGCCATGAGAGTACTCACACCTGTTCTCCCCTGGTCGTACAGCAAGGCAGCTGCACGACATTCATCAATCAGGCTCTGCACTGCCATTGGAGGGTTCCCTGTTATATGCCTCCTCAGTGCCTCACACAAACGCCGGTGATAGCTTCCTGCATGCTGTTCCTGCCTGGTAACGTCTTTTCCTGATTTGGCTGTATCTGGTCGATCCTGCTCCCTGGGCTCCCGAGTCCTGGAGTTCTGAAGCCGGTCCTGGGAATCCTTCCTGTCCAAAACGAACCTGCAGTCATCCGAGGGTTCTCGTTATTTGGGGTTCTCTCCCGGTTTCGTGAGTAGCGGCTTCTGCCGCGAGTTGCGGCCTAGGCCGCTTTTACTTTGTATTTCTTTTGTGTTGGAGGTTTTTGCGGAGGTTTCCGCTTTTCACTGTCCTCCCCGGAACTCGGCGGTGCCGTGTAGGGGAACGGACAGTGGTATCATTTGTTGTCCTTTTTCCTTGGCGGCGTGCCGCACATACCTTTAGTTTTAGGGTAGTTAGTAGCCCCTAGCTTCTGTTTGTTTTAGTTAGAGGTCCCCTTGTTATTACCCTGTCTCGGTTCACGCTTTGTCTCTCTCTAAGACCTGGGGGCATCGGAGTTGGGGAGACCTAATCCGCCCTTCAAACGCGGCTGCCGTGGGCCCAAGAAACCATAGTCATTCAGGCGTGAGTCAACCACACGGGTAAGACAACGGAGGTAGGGTGCTAGGGGCTATTCCCGTACCTCTCCTTAGTTCAGCGTCACCTTCTGGTGCTCAGAACTCGCATCACTACATCTCTCCAGTTCTGAGCATCAGGAACGTAACATTATCACCGGCCCAAAATAAAAAAAAAAGTTAATTTTTTCTTTTGTATTGGTGGGCCTAGAAATTCGGCCTCATGAATCCGGCAGTTTTAGGTCCAAATCCCAGCCAGCTTTTGGCCAACCAGATTCAGGGTGAGATCGCAGGAAGATCTTTTGCGAGCCTCCCCGAGTATGGTTCCAGAACCAGAAATGCATTTACCTGACCGTTTTTCGGGTAACTGAAAGGATTTTTTTAATTTTTAAGGAAGCTTGTAAGCTTTATTTTTGTTTAAGGCCCCGTTCCTCTGGTACTGAGTCTCAACGGGTCGGGATTGTGATGTCTTTACTCCAAGGTGATCCACAGACCTGGGCTTTTGGGCTAAGAGCGGATGATGTTGCCTTGCTATCAGTAGATGCCTTTTTTAAGTCCTTAGGCCTTTTGTATGATGACCCTGATAGAGAAGCATCAGCTGAGAGCCACCTGCGTGCACTTAAGCAAGAGAAAAATCCAGCAGAGGCGTATTGTACCGAGTTTCGCCGTTGGTCGAACGAATGTGGCTGGAATGACCCGGCCCTGCGCAGTCAGTTTCGCCTCGGTTTGTCTGAAGTTATTAAAGACAGTCTCCTTCAGTACCCCGCTTCTGAGACTCTAGACAAACTCATGGAGCTCGCTATTAAAATTGATCGTCGTCTCCGAGAGCGGAGGGCTGAAAGAGGAGCTACTTTTAGGCCTAGTCCATGTGTATATACTTTTCCTGAGGACATCGAGGAGCCCATGCAAATGGGTCTCTCCCGGCTGTCCCCAGAGGAAAGAACCAGAAGGCTAAATTCTGATCTTTGTTTGTATTGTGGTGGCAAGGGACATATCGCACGTAATTGCCCGAATAAGCAGGGAAACGCTCCGACCAAGTGAGTAGTGAGGGGGTTCACTTGGGTCTGCAGTTAATCTCCTCAAATGATTCCTTATTAGTTCCTGTAAAAATTTCCTTTGGTAGCCTCAGTTCGTTGGTGTCGGCCTTCGTCGACAGTGGAGCTGCGGGAAATTTCATGGATCTTGGTTGGGCTCAGGCTTTAGGCGTTCCACAGATACCTTTGGATAAACGTATCACCATGCACGGCTTGGATGGTGGTCCGCTTTCTAATGGGGTTATCACTCACCGCACACCTTCAGTACAACTGACAGTGGGGGCCCTACATTCAGAGAAAATCGAATTTTACCTTACCCATTGTCCGGCTGTCCCCGTAGTTTTGGGTCACCCCTGGCTTGCCTTTCATAATCCCACCATAGATTGGCGGTCTGGGGAGATTTCCCAATGGGGTCCCTTTTGTGTTAAGGAGTGTATTTCCCATCCAGTCCGGGTTGCGGCAGTCACCCCAGAACTTATTCTTTTGGAATATCAGGACTTTGCCGATGTTTTCTCCAAGGGTAATGCGGATGTACTGCCTCCCCATCGGTCCTATGATTGCGCTATTGATTTAGTTCCCGGTGCCTCTTTACCTAAGGGGAGATTATATGCCTTGTCCGGGCCGGAAACCACGGCAATGAATGATTATATTCAGGAGAGCCAGAAAAAAGGATTCATTAGGCCCTCGAAATCTCCATTAAGTGCAGGGTTCTTTTTTGTTGAGAAAAAAGATGGGTCGCTCAGACCATGTATTGATTTTCGGGCTCTGAATAAAATTTCTGTTAAAAACACATACCCCTTACCATTGATTTCAGTACTGTTTGATCAGCTCCGGTCTGCCGCTATCTTCTCCAAGATCGATCTTAGAGGGGCTTACAATCTCATCCGAATAAAATCTGGGGATGAGTGGAAGACGGCTTTCAGCACACAGTCAGGTCATTATGAATACCTGGTGTTGCCGTTTGGGCTGTCAAATGCTCCTGCTGTGTTTCAAGATCTCATTAATGACGTCCTTCGTGACTTTCTAGGAAAGTTCGTAGTCGTTTATTTAGACGACATTTTGATTTACTCTGAGTCTGTTGAACAACATATCACCCATGTGCGACTGGTCCTTCAAAAATTACGGGAGAATCATTTATATGCCAAACTGGAGAAATGTGATTTCCACATCACAGAAGTGTCCTTCCTGGGGTATATTATTTCTCCTAAGGGGTTTTTCATGGAACCAAAGAAACTCCAGGCCATCCTAAATTGGGCACAACCCACGAACTTAAAAGCAATTCAGCGCTTTTTAGGGTTTGCAAATTATTATAGGCGTTTTATTCATACCTTCTCTGATTTAGTCGCTCCTATAGTAGCACTGACTAAAAAAGGAGCGGACCCTTCCAATTGGTCGCCTGAAGCCGAGTCTGCCTTTCTGGCCTTGAAGCAGGCCTTTGTCTCAGCTCCTGTTCTCAGGCACCCTAACCCGGAGCTCCCCTTTATTGTCGAGGTAGATGCCTCAGAGGTTGGAGTGGGGGCTATTCTTTCTCAGGAAGACCCGGAGTCTCAGGAATTACACCCTTGTGCCTTCATGTCCAGGAAATTCTCCTCCGCAGAATCCAACTATGATGTTGGTAATCGAGAATTGTTGGCAGTTAAATGGGCTTTCGAGGAGTGGAGGCATTGGCTGGAAGGAGCTAGGCATACCATTACAGTGTTTACTGACCACAAGAACCTGCAGTATATTAAGTCAGCTAAACGGCTTAATGCTCGACAGGCACGTTGGGCGCTGTTTTTACTCGTTTCAGGTTTATTATAACCTTCAGGCTAGGTTCCAAGAATACGAAAGCTGATGCCTTGTCACGTTGTTTTCTTCCGGTTCACAATAACCATCCGGCAACTACCCCCATAGTTCCATCGTCTGTCATCCGAGCAGGCCTCACACAGGATTTATTTACACAGCTAGTCCAGCTTCAGCAGCAGGCTCCCAAAGTTACTCCTGCGGACCGTCTCTTCGTCCCTGAATTTCTGAGAGGCACTGTTCTAGCTGAGTTTCATGATAACAAAGTTTCCGGTCATCCGGGTATTACTAAAACCTTGGAATTAATTTCTCGCTCGGTGTGGTGGCCTAATCTTTCCAAGGACGTAAGGGAATTTGTCCTTTCTTGTCAGGTCTGCGCTCAGCACAAGATATCCCGATCGTTGCCAGTCGGGAAAGTCATGTCTTTAGCCTTCCCTCTTAGGCCATGGTCACACATTTCCATGGATTTTGTGGTGGACCTTCCTCCTTCATCTGGATTCCGGGTCGTTTGGGTGGTGGTAGACCGTTTTAGTAAGATGGCCCACTTCATTGCTCTTCCCCAATTACCCTCCGCTCAAGTATTGGCAGTTTTGTTTCTCCGCCATGTCTTCAGGCTCCATGGTTTACCCATGGATATTGTCTCTGACCGGGGACCACAATTCATTGCCCGTTTCTGGAAACGTTTTTGTACCTCATTAAATATGAAGCTCTCTTTAACATCTGGATACCATCCACAGTCTAACGGACAAACTGAACGTGTTAAGCAGTCATTAAAGGAGTATTTACGGCTGTATTCGGACAAACTTCAGAATGATTGGTCTGAATTTCTTCCTTTGGCCGAGTTTGCCTATAATAACTCTTGCCATTCTTCCACCAAGGAGTCTCCTTTCTTTTCGGTCCTGGGCTTTCATCCTAGAGCCAATTCCTTTTATCCTCATTTTCCAGGCTCTTCGTTGACCGTAACTTCCCGCCTCAGAATAATTTGGAAAAAGGTGCACCTTGCCCTGAAGAAGGCTGCCTTCCGAGAGAATTTTTTTTTCGGATAGGTTCCGACGCCCGTGCACTCTTAAGGTGGGAGATAAGGTGTGGTTGTCAACCCGTAACATCAAGCTCCGACAACCCTCGGCTAGATTGGGACCCAAATTTATTGGACCGTTTCTTATTGTCAAGAAAGTCAATCCAGTGGCTTTTCGGCTGCGGTTGCCTAAATCACTTAAAGTTGGCAACACTTTCCACTGCTCTCTTTTGAAGAAATATATTGTTTCCAGGAGGTTCCCCCGGAAGAATTCCCAGGGTAGACTTCCGGTGGATGTTCAGGGTCAACAAGAGTTCCTGGTGGAGAAGGTTTTAGATTCTAAGCTTTCTCGTGGCCGGCTTTATTTTTTGGTCCACTGGAAAGGCTATGGCCCGGAAGAAAGGTCTTGGGTGTTGGATAAGGATTTACATGCTCCTAAACTTAAGAAGATATTCTTTCAGGAGTTTCCTCAGAAACCTGGCTCTAGGGGTTCTTTAACCCCTCCTCAAGGGGGGGGTACTGTTAGGCGCGGCAGTCTTTGTCCGCGCTCTGACCGAGCAGCGGTCACGGCCGCCGCGCCTCTCGCTCTGTCTGCTCCCGCACGGTGCCTAGCAACACCGGGATGCCGTGCGCGCGATAGCCGCCGGGTCCCTGGCAACGCTAGGAAGCCGTGTGCCCAGGGCCACCGGGTCCATGGCAACGGGGACGCCACATGCGGACCACGTTCCCCGTTGCCATGAGAGTACTCACACCTGTTCTCCCCTGGTCATGCAGCAAGGCAGCTGCACGACATTCATCAATCAGGCTCTGCACTGCCATTGGAGGGTTCCCTGTTATATGCCTCCTCAGTGCCTCACACAAACGCCGGTGATAGCTTCCTGCATGCTGTTCCTGCCTGGTAACGTCTGTTCCTGATTTGGCTGTATCTGGTCGATCCTGCTCCCTGGGCTCCCGAGTCCTGGAGTTCTGAAGCCGGTCCTGGGAATCCTTCCTGTCCAAAACGAACCTGTTGCAGTCATCCGAGGGTTCTCGTTATTTGGGGTTCTCTCCCGGTTTCGTGAGTAGCGGCTTCTGCTGCGAGTTGCGGCCTAGGCCGCTTTTACTTTGTATTTCTTTTGTATTGGAGGTTTTTGCGGAGGTTTCCGCTTTTCACTGTCCTCCCCGGAACTCGGCGGTGCCGTGTAGGGGAACGGACAGTGGTATCATTTGTTGTCCTTTTTCCTTGGCGGCGTGCCGTACATACCTTTAGTTTTAGGGTTGTTAGTAGCCCCTAGCTTCTGTTTGTTTTAGTTAGAGTTCCCCTTGTTATTACCCTGTCTCGGTTCACGCTTTGTCTCTCTCTAAGACCTGGGGGCATCGGAGTTGGGCAGACCTAATCCGCCCTTCAAACGCGGCTGCCGTGGGCCCAAGAAACCATAGTCGTTCAGGCGTGAGTCGACCACACGGGTAAGACAACGGAGGTAGGGTGCTAGGGGCTATTCCCGTACCTCTCCTTAGTTCAGCGTCACGTTCTGGTGCTCAGAACTCGCATCACTACATCTCTCCAGTTCTGAGCATCAGGAACGTAACACTCTCTGATACTCTCTGTCTTGCTCCTCTCATTCTCTCCCTGACACTCTGTCTCTTGCTCCTCTCCCTCTCTCTCTCCCTGACACTCCCTGTCTTGCTCCTCTCTCCCTGACACTCTCATGCGCCTCTCCCTCTTTCTCCCTGACACTCTGTATTGATCCTTTCTCTCTCTCTGACACTCTCTCATGCGCCTCTCTCTCTCCCTGTCTCTCTCCCTCTCTCCCTGATACTCTTTCTTGCACACCTCTCTTTCTCTCTCTCTCTCACTCCCTGACACGCTCTCACTGGCATTCGCTCACCTCTGTCTCTCTCTCTTGCTTCTCCTTCTCCATGATGCCCTTTTCTCTCTCCTCTCATCCATTTCCCCCAACTACCCTGTCTCTCTTTCTCTCATTCCCTCTTTTTCCATGAAACTCTCTATCTCTCCCTGCCCACTCTCTCCCTTGCTCCTCTCTCTCTCCCTCTCTCTCTCTCTCTCTCTCCCCCTGATTGCCTCTTTGTTTCTCTCATACTCTCTCTTGCTCCCCCAAGGGGCATTGTAGTGACAACTGTGGGGGGCTTTTAAGATTTTTCTATGGGGCCCAGTTCTAGTTACACCCTTGCCTCACACAATCCTGTACCAGCCATCTTGCCACTGTCTATCCTCCCCTCCTTCCGCCAACCCCCCAACCCTCCCCCCACTGATGCCCAATTCTTGCTGGACCACTGCGTAGATGTGGGTGATGGACTGGGAGTCGGACAGTGTCCCTGCATAGCCGCTGCCTGGCCTGAGAGACCACGCAGCCTCCTTCTGGAGACCTATAGGTAACTGCTCTCCTGGGCACCTCATTCTGCTGCTGCTGCTGCTGCTGATGATGATGATATACCTCTCTCTCCATGTCTCTGTCACTCTCCATGTCTCTCTCTGTTTCTCAATGTACCTCACTCTCTCTCTCTCCATGTATCTGTCGCTCTCCATGTTTCTATATCTCTCTCCATGTCTCTCTCCCTCTCCATGCCTCACTCCATGTCTCTCTTTCCATGTGTGTCTCTCCCTCTCCATCTCACTCTCTCTCTCTCTCTCTCCATGTAGTCTATATTTTATATATATATATATATATATATATATATATATATATACAAAATACTCCTGGGTTTCCTCTGTTAGTTTGGTTTGGACCTAGAATATTGTAGCAAATCCACTTGACGAGGCCAATCATGTATTCAGTTTTACCAAGAGTTTTTTCAGTGGTGCGTACCCTAGAATGAGAACCCTCTCACCAAAACAAATCACCCAAAAAAGATGGTATCAGTAATTTTCAATCAATGTTGTTTTATTGTGGCAACAGTATAAAATATTGTTTAAAATGCCAGAAGAATCCATGTATATGTAATAATACAATAAAAGGTATAAATCTCCCCTCACCTTAACGAAGGTGTAGACAGTAGGTGGAGATTGTGATTACAAAGACACAATGGACACAAGTTGATGAACCCTACGCGTTTCGTCACATTGACTTCATCACGGGCAAACATCAATTAGATATCCACAAAATTGTGAACAACCATTTCTCAGATACAAACATAAAGTTCTAACATGGAATCATTTGATAGAAAGATTTAAAATCCATAGAATAAAAACAATCCCAAATAGTGGACACTATGTTGCATCTGTAGATGCCCAAAATAGGTGATAAATTCACTTACTAATGACCAATACTTCCAAATGGAAAATGTAAACAAACACCCGTGTTAGCATCTACTTGGGTCATCAGTCAGGGTTGTTGCCCCTTTGTCAAGGTGCAAAATACAAATGTTTACTGGGCCAGTCTCCGAGTGCCGCTGCTTGCATGGACTATTATATATATATATATATATATGTACTGTATATCGATCTTAATCACATATCTGGAAACCTCCCCCATTTGCCACTGTTGTCTACTCATAGCTTCTCTCTCTCTTCAAGGTGGGAGACGTCACTCGGGAGTCTCGGGACAATTGACAATAAGAGCCACTTGTACTGCAATGGGCGGAAGTGCAAGTACGGGGACTGGAGGGCCTGTCACCTATAGATAGTGTATGTGATCTCTGTACACCCATGTGCATTTGCATGTGCTGTCCAATTAGCAGTGCAGCCTGTCTTTTCCATTGCTCAAGCTGGGGATGGGACAGCAATAATTCTACATCACAGTGACTGCATTCATGTCGTCCCAAGGAGCCGGATGTAATTAACATGGCTTCCTACCTCTAGCATTGAAGTACTGCCCATAAGGAGCGATTCAGTGCGGTATAATGTGAATAAGGAGTGATATGGTGCCGTGTAATGTGAATAAGGAGCGATACATGTGGTGTAATGTGAATAAGGAGTGATACGTGTGGTGTAATGTGAATAAGGAGTGATACGTGTTTTGTAATGTGTATAATGAGCTACATGGTGTGGTGTAATGTGTATAATGATCTACATGGTGCCGTGCAATGTGTATAATGAGCAACATTATGTGATATAAGGTGAATAAGGTTACATTACTGTGTGACATAATTTAAATTGGGGGCACCTCCCTTCCCAGCAAGATCGCATCCCTTCGGCACGCACCTTCCTTATTTGAAATATGGGGAAGTAGGAGTGCCAATGCTCTTGCTGGCACAAGACACCAAAATGAGGATTACTATGGGTGAGGGGTGATGGTTGTTGCTGGCTGCTGCTATGAGCAGTGCTGCTGGGTGCTGTGCTCGGAGTGAGGTGCTGGGTCACAGGTGGAATTAGTGGATGGTAGTAGGGGCACCAGCCAAAATCTTGCATAGGTCATCAAATTGGTTAGGGCCGGCTCTGCCCCAGCCTCACCACTACAACTAACGTAACAGAATTCTTCCTCTTCGGCGGCTCAGCTGAGGAGCTTCCCTACAGTCAGAGTCTTGCGGGATAATATATATATATATATATATATATATATATCTATATATATATGTCGATATATATGTCGATATATATAGATATCTAATAATCCCTATCTATATACACATTGGTCTATATGGATATATACAGTAACTATATATATATATATGTATATATATATATATATACAGTATATATCTATCTATATATATCTATCTATATATATATATATATATATACAGTATATATATATATATATATATATATAATTTCTATAGATATTCGCACACTCCAATAATCCAATAAATGTGGTGCTCCTTTAAATCTGTTCCATTATAGTCCAGATAAATAAAAACAATGTAGGAAAGGGCACTCGATCCATCTTAGAAAAACACATACTTTTTCTTTTCACCCAAACATGGGCATTCAAAAAATAAACAGCAGATCACGGTGGCTAAGCATAGATATTTCAAAAAACTTCGTTTTCAACCACTGTGGCATCCACAATGCCTATATAGTACTTTCATATACATGCTTTAGAAACAAGGGATTTAGATGGTAACTTATCAGTCCGTCGACCTCGGCCACTGAATGACCGTTCAAGACCACTGCATCATGTCATTGCTGTTCATTTTTTGAATGCCCATGTTTGGGTGAAAATAAAAAGTATGTGTTTTTCTAAGATGGATCGATTGCCCTTTCCTACATTGTTTATATATATATATATATATATATATATATATATATATACAATGTAGAAATCAGCAGCACTCCACATTCATTCATAAATAATCAAATAAAGCCGGTGCCTTCCCTGTAATATCCTTGTAGTGGGTATCCATAACCAGATGTAGAGATGAGCGGCACTCACGGCTCCCAGTCAGGGAATGAAAAAGCAGGACACAAGCGTTGTGTAGCCAGTCAACGTTTCAATGTTATTTAGGCAAACATTTTCCTCAGGACATAAAAAGACAATGACAGTACATACCTTTATACCCGTCTGAAGTCCTCCATGGCGCCCGCCGTTCGCCGTGTCTCAGTCCAACAGAGATGACGTCACAGATACGCGCCGGCCGCAGCGTCACGGAGGGCATCAGAACACCTGTACAAACAATGAACAGCAAAAGCTGTGTGAAAATAAACAACTTTACATGTGGCAAAATAACCAGGACCTTCATAGAGGGTTTAAAACACTGCGTTATTATCACAAATAAATAGGAGATCACAATAGTATACACAACAAAGCTGCACATGGTTACAATCAGTTAGAACCTATGCGTATTTAAGCTATTAATTATTCAGCTGTTGATTATGGGTAGCTATCTAGTCTAGAAAACTTTACTTTACGTAACTGAAATATGAACATGAAAATATTCTTTGTCCATAATGTAAAAACAACTAGTGCTAAATAAAGACTTATGGCTGATGTGGATGTGAACCACAATGTGTCACACTAGTAACCTCACAATGATCAAAATAGATACATTATGATAAGATGTAAAAAAGGATGAAAAAATAAAAAAATAAAAAATACTGACATATTTTTAACTTTAGAGAAAGCAATGAAGACCAGAGTGTTCATTAAGTCCTCTAGGTGACATAGTGTAAAGCACAAAAATCCATCTTGCTTCAGCCTTAAGTAATATAAGTCCCCTGTCTCCACCCCGTTTAAGGGGGGGGACATGATCAATGATCTGGTGTTTGAGTACAACAAGTGAATGTTTGGCATTCACGAAGTGGTGTGCGACCGGTTGGTCGCTTCTCCCCGTTGATAGCGCTGCTCTAATGGTGGTGCGGTGCCCTGCCATGCGTTCCTTAAAGGTACATTCCGTCTTGCCCACATAATGTAGGCCACACGGACAACAGAGTAAGTATACAACAAATTTGGTGGAACATGTGAGTCTATGACGGATCTTGTAACGCTTTCCAGTGTAGGGGTGGCTAAAGCTACTGCCCACTATCATATGGTTGCATGTAGTGCAGCCTAAACATTTGAAGCACCCGGTTTTTTGGGGATTTAGGAAAGATTTTTCTACTGATACAACCGGGGGAAACTGAACGTTGGTCTTAACCAAATGGTCGCGTAAATTGCGCCCCCGTTTGTATGCTGGCATTAAACGGGTGTTGGATAACGTGCTGAGGTGTTTATCTGACTGGATTATGGGCCAACATTTTTTACTATTACTATTAATTTCATGACTTAAGGTATTAAATTTATTCACCCATATAAATTTCTCCTGTGTCGTTTTTTTCTTTGTTTGTTGTAGCAATTTAGATCAAGGTATTTTCATAACCTTCGTTTTTATGGCTTTCAACTCAGAAAAATGATATCCCCTATCTACAAATTTTCGTATCATATCATCCAGTGCTAGTTCAAGTCTGGTGTCATCACTCACAATGCGGCGTACCCTAAGCATTTGTGAGTACGGGAGCCCCCTGCGTAGTGGTGCAGGGTGGTGACTGGATGATAGGAAGATGTTATTGCGGTCTGTGGGTTTTACAAAGATATCAGTGATAATCTTACTATCTCTGATACTGATACTATGTCTATACACACACACACACACACACACACACACACACACACACACAATAAAACATTGATCATTTTATTGATAGGGGCCCCCACAAGTTTGTTGCCCTGCCGCCCCCACAGACCTTAATCCGGCCCTGGTGTCCAGGAAGGACCATCTTCCCGCTGCTCTCACTCTAAACTGCCCCTCGGCTCTGACACTACCAGCCGCAATGTCTGGAGCTGCCAAGGAGCTGTAAACAGGTTGCCATCTCTAACAATGTACCACACAAACTCCAGCACCATAACAGGACCGCAGCGCACCAATATCTCCAGGTATACCGATGTAGTAAATCTGCCTACTTTGGTTTTGGCTCCACGTACAGCTGATTCTGCCCATGTGAAAACCACAAAAAGACAAAGAATCTGCGCCCACAGATAGTGGAGAATATTGGATACGTGTGTGAAGGGGACAATTACCAATCTCCTATCTGCAGCCGTCTATTTTAGGGCAACACTTCTCCCTAAATATAACCAAATAAAAAAATGCACAGAGAAAGACAGCGCCAATAGGAGATTTATACATTTCTCTTATGTCCTAGAGGATGCTGGAGTCCACATTAGTACCATGGGGTATAGACAGGTCCACTAGGAGCCATTGGCACTTTAAGAGTTTAATAGTGTGGGCTGGCTCCTCCCTCTATGCCCCATCTACCAGACTCAGTTTAGAAAATGTGCCCTGAGGAGCCGGTCACAGCTAGGGAAACTCCTAGAGCTTCATTGGTTTTATTTTTTTCTAAGAGTGTTTAGGCACAGGGAGGCTTCTGGCAACAGCCTCCCTGCTTCGTGCGACTTAGAGGGGGAGTAGTGTCCAACCCAGAGAGGTTAATGGCCACTATCTCCGCTAACAGGACACTGAGCTCCTGAGGGTGATGATCATTAGCCGCCCGAGGCGACCGCTCACTCCCGCAGCATGCCGCCACCCCCTAACAGAGCCAGAAGATTCCGGTGGTGAGTGTGATGGTGGCAACAGGGTGGGAGCACAGTACTGACACTGCGCTCCGGAGGCTCAGCGGTACACAGTGCGGCGCTAGGAGGGGCACCCTGAGCCAGCGCACATACCCTAAACTGGTCACTCAGGCTATCAGGGACCTTGGTAACGCTGCTAGCACCATACCTCCGGCTAGTATAAAGATTTCAAAGTGCAGGAAGACGCGCCATTTTCAGGGGGTGGAGCTTCTCTTCAGAGCGGACCCAGCAGCTCACCATCGCCATTTTCTCCCTGCAGATCACACAAAAGACGCTGACAGGGAGCGCTGCCCCTCCACAAAACTCCAGCTATCCTGTAAGGTACAGGGGGTTATCAAAGGAGAGGGGGGGGGGGGGCGAGAGTGTTTATTCACTTTTGGCACTGTATAATCAATTAAGGTTGCACAGTCAGCACCAGGCAATTATTTTATAACTGTCTACTCGGGCGCTGTGTGGGGGCTGGTTCCATTATCCCTGTGTCTCTCTGAAGGTACTTTGGGGAAACTGTGTCTGACAATTTCCTGTGTGTGTGTGTCCATAATTCTCACATTACCATGTCCAGGGACGATGTGTATTGTGCTGCAGAGTATGTATCTTCTCCAGAGAAATCGATTCCATGTACTCAGGAATGTCATGTAATGTCTCAGCCTGCTGAATCTGAACCTTTGGGGGTGGCTTCAATTAAGGGAATGATATCCCAGATTTTATCTCGGGTAGCTCATAATGAGACTGAAACACAGGTTTTGTAAACATCTGTGGTGGTTTTGTTTGGTTCTATTCCCAATACCTCATCAAACTCCCCTGGTATATTCCCAAATGAGCATGCACTTCTCCAAATTATGCAAGTCTTCAGGCGATCCTCATTGCTACGGACTGGCCAAAGAGGGCATGGTGCATGGATCTTCTGGAGTTATTGCTGGAAGATCCGAGGCCTCTTCCTCTTCGAGAGGACCTTCTGTAGCAGGGGCCATTCACTTATCAAGACTTACCGCGGCTACGTTTGACAGCATGAAGGTTGAACGCTAGATCTTAGCTCGGAAGGGTATTCCGAGCTAGGTTAATCCTACCCTGATACAGGCTAGGAAGGGAGTAACGTCTAAACATTATCATCGCATTTGGAAAAAATATGTCTCTTGGTGTGAATCCGAAAAATTTCCTATGGTGGAGTTTCAACTGGGACGGTTTCTCCTCTTCCTGCAAGCAGGTGTGGATATGGGCCTGCGTTTGGGATCCATAAAGATCCAGATTTTGGCTTTATCGATTTTCTCCCAGAAACAATTGGCTGCCCTCCCTGAGGTTCAGACTTTTTTGAGAGGGGTTCTGCACATCCAGCCTCCCTTTGTGGCGCCGACGGCACCCTGGGATCTTAACGTGGTGTTGCATTTCCTGCAATCGGATTGGTTTAAGCCTTTACAGGAGGCTGAGGTCAAGTTTCTCACGTGGAAGGCTGTCACTTTGTTGGCCTTAGCTTCTGCTCGACGTGTGTCGGAATTGGGGGCTTTGTCCTGTAAAAGCCCCTACTTAATCTTCCATGAAGATAGAACTGAGCTCAGGAGGCGTCAACAGTTCCTTCCAAAGGTTGTGTTGGCTTTTCATATCAACCAACCTATTGTGGTGCCAGTAGCTACTGACTCCTCAATTACATCAAAGTCATTGGATGTTGTGAGGGCTTTGCGGATCTGTGTGAAGAGGACGGCTCGTCACAGAAAATCTGACTCTCTGTTTGTCCTATGTGATCCCAAGAAAATTGGGTGCCCTGCTTCTAAGCAGACGATTTCTCGCTGGCTCAGGTTCACTATTCAGCATGCATATTCTATGGCAGGATTGTCGTGTCCAAAATCTGTTAAGGCCCACTCTACTCGTAAGGTGGGTTCTTCCTGGGTGGCTGCCCGGGGTGTCTCGGCTTTGCAGCTTGGCCGAGCGGCTACTTGGCCTGGGTCGAACACATTTGCTAGGTTCTACAAGTTCGATACTTTGGCCTCTGAGGACCTTAAGTTTGGTCAATCAGTTCTGCAGGAATTTACATGCTCTCCCTCCCATTCAGGGAGCTTTGGTACATCCCCATGGTACTAATGTGGACCCCAGCATCCTCTAGGACACAGGTTCTCAAACTCGGTCCTCAGGACCCCACACAGTGCATGTTTTGCAGGTCTCCTCACAGAATCGCAAGTGAAATAATTAGCTCCACCTGTGGACCTTTTAAAATGTGTCAGTGAGTAATTAATACACATGTGCACTTGCTGAGTTACCTGCAAAACATGCACTGTGTGGGGTCCTGAGGACCAAGTTTAAGAACCACTGCTCTAGGACGTATGAGAAAATAGGATTTTAATTACCCAACGGTAAATCCTTTTCTTGTAGTCTATAGAGGATGCTGGGCGCCCGCCCAGCGCTTCGTAATCCTGCAATGGTTACTTGGTGCAGTACTGCTTTGTTCTTAGTTAAGGGGGTAATTCCAAGTTGATCGCAGCAGGAAATTTTTTAGCAGTTGGGCAAAACCATGTGCACTGCAGGGGAGGCAGATATAACATGTGCAGAGAGAGTTAGATTTGGGTGTGGTGTGTTCAATCTGCAATCTAAATTGCAGAGTAAAAATAAAGCAGCCAGTATTTACCCTGCACAGAAACAAAATAACCCACCCAAATCTAACTCTCTCTGCACATGTTATATCTGCCTCCCCTGCAGTGCACATGGGCCCTCATTCCGAGTTGTTCGCTCGCTAGCCGCTTTTCGCAGCAGTACACACGCTAAGCCGCCGCCCTCTGGGAGTGTATCTTAGCTTAGCAGAATTGCGAACGAAGTATTCGCAATATTGCGAAAAGATTTTTCTGTGCAGTTTCTGAGTAGCTCGAGACTTACTCCTCCAGTGCGATCAGTTCAGTGCTTGTCGTTCCTGGTTTGACGTCACAAACACACCCAGCGTTCGCCCAGACACTCCCCCGTTTCTTCAGCCACTCCCGCGTATTTCCCAGAAACGGCAGCGTTTTTTCACACACTCCCATAAAACGGCCAGTTTCCGCCCAGAAACACCCACTTCCTGTCAATCACACTCCGATCACCAGAACGAAGAAAAAACCTCGTAATGCCGTGAGTAAAATACCAAACTTCTTAGCAAATTTACTTGGCGCAGTCGCAGTGCGAACATTGCACATGCGCAATCAGCGGAAAATCGCTGCGATGCAAAGAAAATTACCGAGCTAACAACTCGGAATGAGGGCCATGGTTTTGCCCAACTGCTAAAAAATTTCCTGCTGCGATCAACTTGGAATTACCCCCTAAGTACTGCATTATTACTTTGTTCAGTAATGTTTTCAGCTATTGCTGAGTTTTCAGGCTAGTTAGCTTGGTTTGCCTTGTTTGTGTGAGCTGGTGTGAATCTCGCCACTATCTGTGTATTATCCTTCTCTCGAAGTTGTCCGACTCCTCGGGCACAGTTTCTAGACTGAGTCTGGTAGGAGGGGCATAGAGGGAGGAGCCAGCCCACACTATTAAACTCTTAAAGTGCCAATGACTCCTAGTGGACCCGTCTATACCCCATGGTACTAATGTGGACCCCAGCATCCTCTACGGACTACGAGAAAAGGATTTACCAGTAGGTAATTAAAATCCTATTTTAATTTGTTAATGTTTTTTAGAAACACAAATTATCACAATACATTGATAGAACACCGGCCAGCATTTAAAATACACCAATAAAGAAAAAATGTATATATAAAAAAGCACTCATCCAGTCCGCATATTTTGAGACTATTTTAGCTTTATCCACTGGGACAGATAGTATGATGCTTAATAAGCTTTTGTGTACTTTGGGGGTCATTCCGAGTTGATCGTAGCTATGCTAAATTTAGCACAGCTACGATCGTTAACTCAGACATGCGGGGGGATGCCCAGCACAGGACTAGTCCGCCCCGCATGTCAGTGCAAGCCCCCCGCACAAATACAAAAGCATTGCACAGAGGCGATGCCTTTGTATTTGAGGAGTAACTCCCGGCCAGCGCAGCTCCTGGGGCTGGCCGGGAGTTGCTCATCGCTCCCGCTGGCCGCAGCAGCTGCGTGACATGTCACGCAGCCGCCGTGGCCCGCCCCCCCCCCCCCAACAGTCCGGCCACGCCTGCGTTGGCCGGACCGCTCCCCCTAAACGTTCAGCCCCCTTCCGCCCAGTGACCGCCTCTGTCTCAGAGGCGATCGCTAGGTAATGAAAGCTGCCATGCACCAGCGCACTGCGGCGCCGGCGCTTGCGCAGTTCTGACCCGAACGCTGCGCTGCGACAAACTGCAGCGAGCAAACAGGTCGTAATGACCCCCTATGTCTCCAGTGCATTTGCGGGTATCAATATCCACATCAATCCTTAGTCCTGGCCAGGACTTTAAATGTTTAAAATGTTGTCGGGCAAGTGCCGATTCACTTCCACCGGAGGGGTCCTGATATCTCTCAGCTTCTTATGGATCCGATTGAGTCAGCTGGTGAGATAGCTTTTTACAGGGATGTTCTCCTCCTCAGCATGGACAGTGTTGTGCCAGCTTGCAGTGGTCAGAAGCAAGGCTCTTATTCATTTCTACGCCTCCCCAGGGGTTCAGCGGCTTCCTCAGAGGTTGTGGGGAGGTGGTGAAATGCTTAAGGCTTTGATTCTGACCACCACGAGTTGGCACAACACTCTCCACTTGGTCCTGGCCAGGACTAAGAACTGATGTGGATATTGGTACCACAAATGCACAAGAGACATAGGGGGTCATTCCGAGTTGATCGCCAGCTGAATTTGTTCACAGCGCAGGGATCAGGCTAAATATCGGCAGTTCTGCGCATGCAGCGTAATGCGCACGCATGACGTACGGCCACAACGAACAATGTAGTTTTGCACAGGGTCTAGCGATGCATTTCAGTCGCACTGCTTGCCGCAGAGTGATTGACATGAAGTGGGCGTTTCTGGGTGGCAACTGACCGTTTTCAGGGAGTGTGCGGAAAAACGCAGGCGTGCCAGGAAAAACGAACGCGTGGCTGGCCGAACGCTGGGCGGGTTTGTGATGTCAAATCCGGAACTGAATAGTATGAAGTGATCGCAAGCGCTGAGTAGGTTTTGAGCTACTCTGAAACTACACAAAAAATTTTTGTAGCCGCTCTGCGATACAACCGTTTGCACTTCTGCTAAGCTAAAATACACTCCCAGTGGGCCGCGGCATAGCGTTTGTATGGCTGCTAAAACTAGCTAGCGAGCGATCAACTCGGAATGACCCCCCATAGGGCCTAATTCAGAGCTGATCGCTGCTGTGCATTTTTTTCGCACAGCAGCCGATCAGGTCTAAACTGCGCATGCGCCGCAGTTCACTGGCGCATGCCAGACAGCTGATGGCCATCTCAGCCCAGCGATCGCCTCTGCCTGATTGACAGGCAAAGGCGGTCGCTGGGCGGGAGGGGGCGGGCAGGCGGCGTTTGGCCGCCGTTTTGGGGGTGCGGTCCGGGCAATGCAGATGTGGACAGTGACGGGTAGCAGGAGCTGTGCTGGTAGGGAGCTACTGGTCAAGTACAAAAGCATCGCCGCTGTGCGATGCTTTTGTACTTGTGCAAGGGGGGGGGGGCAGACAAGGGGGGTGGGGCGGACTGGTCCAGTGCTGGGTCCTCCCCCGCATGTCTGAGTAACTGATCGTAGCCATGCTACGATCAGGTCTGAATTAGGCCAATCGTACATAGGGGGTCATTCCGAGTTGTTCGCTCGCAAGCTGCTTTTAGCAGCTTTGCACACGCTAAGCCGCCGCCTACTGGGAGTGAATCTTAGCATATCAAAATTGCGAACGAAAGATTAGCAGAATTGCGAATAGACACTTCTTAGCAGTTTCTGAGTAGCTCCAGACTTACTCGGCATCTGCGATCAGTTCAGTGCTTGTCGTTCCTGGTTTGACGTCACAAACACACCCAGCGTTCGCCCAGACACTGCTCCGTTTCTCCAGCCACTCCCGCGTTTTTCCCAGAAACGGTAGCGTTTTTTCACACACTCCCATAAAACGGCCAGTTTCCGCCCTGAAACACCCACTTCCTGTCAATCACACTTCGATCACCAGAACGAAGAAAAAACCTCGTAATGCCGTGAGTAAAACTCCAAACTGCATAGCAAATTTACTTGGCGCAGTCGCAGTGCGGACATTGCGCATGCGCATTAGCGACTAATCGCTCCGTTGCGAGAAAAAAATAACAACGAGCGAACAACTCGGAATGACCCCCATAGAGGCTTATTATGCATCATACTATCTGTCCCAGTGGATAAATCTAAAATAGCCTCATAATATGCGGACTGGATGAGTGTTTGCTTTTTTATATATTTTTTTTTCTGTCTTGGTGTATTTTAAATGCTTGGCCGGTGTTCTATTAATGTATTGTAATAATTTGTGTTTCTAAAAACCAGTAAAAAATTAGATATATAAATCTCCTATTGGCGCTGTCTTTCTCTGTGCGTTTTCTGCCCACGTGAGGCCACTTCCAGAATTTTTTCCAGGGTCAGTTTTAGTCCCCAGTCCACCCCTGTCTCAGTATGATAACATCTCTGAGAATATTGCTAGTTCTAAAGGAATAAGGTAATGAGATACTTTTATGGCTTCTATGGCTGTCATGTTTGTTTTAATTTTGTGCTGTTATTTAGATCCTATAATGGAAGTGTAGACATGTACTCCATTTGGCACTGCGATACAGTGTTTCATTTCTCGCCTATAATTACTTCTCTTTTGAATGCACATGATCTCACGTTTCCCAATTTTCTAAACTGAAGCCAGAATTTCCTCTAAACATCACACCATAACATAGCATTCCGTTCAGCTCTTTGTTGTCTGAGATATCTTTCTGAGAACACACAGGGGAAAGCACAAGACAAGACTGCATCTATACGAGTCCACATGTCTACAACACTTTACAAATAGTGAGTTGAGCAGATACAGAACATCACAGAAAGGGTGAAACGGATTTGCCGGCAATGTTGTTGCACAGCTATTTGCAAACTTGGGTTTGCATCAGATTTCAGACAAACTGTTTTTCGATTTTGTATAATCACATTTGGAACAGATGCAAATAATTTAACATGGTTAAAAATAACTTTCATGCATTGTGTAACCTTTCCAGCTTAGTGCAGACGGTAATTATCTGTAAATGTATTTTTTAACCTGTGCTCTTTCTCTCCATTTTCAAAAGGATGATTGAATCCACATTGGTCACAACTAAACAACATCTTATCTATATAATGCAGAATGCTAATCCTAAATAAATATAGCTGCGTTAAACATGCTGTAAGATTACAAGGGGAAAAAAAGCATTTGCTGAGGCTTCTACTTTGGTGGCATATTCAATTAGCTGCTGGGCTTACCGCAGGAGGATAGCCTCTTGCTGGTATCAAAAGATGAACAGCAACTACTGTATATCGACATCAGAATGTTGACATGGTTCTTCAAACTGTCGGCGGGTGCTAGATCGACATCCTCAACTGTCAACAGGTTAACAATGTTGACATCTGAGGATGCTGATGATTACGGTTAGGCACTGCCTGGATGGCTAGGGTTAGGCTGCATAGGGGGTTTAGACTTGGCTGACTGTTCAACTGCTTGACTGCTGTCACCAGAGGCAGAACTCTGGGAGGCAACGGAGTCATCTGCTGCCGAGCTTCTGCTCTGAAGGGGGGCACCTCTCCTCCCATTCTGTGACACCATTGAATTAAGTTAATTGATAGCTGTCGCTGTTTTTTCAGTGGCCGACTTCCTCACTGGTCCTTGCACTTTACAAATCACACCCTCTTTATTATACTGAATATACTCATTTTACAAGTATCACACCCAGGATTAGAAACCACAACCTATTACACTGGAAGCAGACACCTTACTGATGAAGCTATTTGCTCCTGTATAGGAAATATGAGAATTTTAACTATATGAAGATACTTCTCTGACAATTACACATAACTTCATATAGTAAGAATTCTCATGCTTCTTCTACAGGAGCAAATAGCTCCATCAGTAAGGTGTCTGCTGTCAGTGTAACAGGTCATGGGTTCTAATCCTGGGTATGACTGCTAAGAAATGTGTGATTTAAAATAAAATACAATTAAATAATAATATAATAATAATTTTATTTATATAGCGCTCTTTCTCCAATAGGACTCAAGGCGCTTAACAGATACATAGCATAATACAGTACAGAAAATAATGAAGTACAGAACAGATTTTTATAAAATACAGAAGCATGGAGATACTAAAGGGACATTATGGAAATGCTTGAGTAAACAGGAAAGTCTTGAGTCTACTTTTGAAGGATTCTATAGTTGGGGCCTCTCGCACTGTGCGGGGAAGTGAGTTCCATAGAGTCGGAGCCCCATGACTAAAAGCTCTACCCCCAGATGAATTACGGGAGATTCTAGGTACTGCTAAAAGTCCTTCATCTACAGATCGCACTAATCGAGTGGGGCAGTATGGGGTCAGTAGCTGCTTCAGGTACCTTGGGCCTTGGTCATGTAATGCTTTGAAACTCAGTATGCCAATAAATGTATAAATACAGTATATAAATTGTTTTCAGAACACTCCATACACACACACACACACACATATATATATATATATATATATATATCTATCAACACACGCACACATACATACATACATATATTTGTCTTAATATAGGAAATAGGGGGGCACCAATATTTATCTTGCCTCCGGCGACTGTGATGAACTTACGCCACTGGCTGTCACACCAGCTATATTTAAAGACTATAAATTTCAGATACTGCAAATGTATAAACACAGTTCTGAAAAAGAATTCCAGAGAATGACGATGAAAAAGCTGTCTGCAAGATTGCACTGCCTAAGCTACCAATATCTGCAAAGCTGCCAGAGCTGCCACAATCTCGGTTCTTGTGAAACATTGCTGTAATGTTTCTCTTGTCTAATATTTCTTTCACTGATCCAATTTAGAAAGTAATTTTTGATACCTTAAAGGACATTTACAAAATCAGCGTCTGGTTCTATGAAAGCTGATACCTAGAACCAGTGCTTAAAGTGGTCCTAGAGAGGTGGTGGAACTCACCCCCCTTCCCACGGCGCCCATGTAATAAAGGTATTGCGCGCGCCTACAGCACCCGCTGCAAAAGGGGGGGGTGGTCTCAAAAAGAAAGGGGCGTGGTCACACAATAGTAATAATGCCCACAGTAGTAGCACCCAAGTGTAAATTTTGAAGTGGGGGTATGGAAAAGTGAAGGTTGTAATTATGTGCGCGCCGATGGCGTGCGCGCTCCTGAAAAGGGGGCATGGCCACGCAAAAGGGGGTGTGCCCTTCAGTGTAGTTTACCACACCATATACCCCTTATACACCACAATAACAGGACCCCTTTCACATTATAGCACACAGTATGAGCCGAAATTCACATTATACCACACAGTATGAGCCGAGATTCACATTACACCACACAGTATGAGCCAAATTCACATTACACCACACAGTATAAGCCGAAATTCGCATTATAGCACACGGTATGAGCCGAAATTCACATTATAGCACACAGTATGAGCCGAAATTCGCATTATAGCACACGGTATGAGCCGAAATTCACATTACAGCACACGGTATGAGCCGAAATTCACATTATAGCACACAGTATGAGCCGAAATTCACATTATAGCACACGGTATGCGCCGAAATTCACATTATAGCACACGGTATGCGCCGAAATTCACATTATAGCATACAGAATGAGCCGAAATTCACATTATAGAGTGACAGAGTGACAGGGAGAGTGACAGCAGGGACATGGAAAATGACAGCAGGGACATGCAAAGTGACAGCAGGGACATGGAGAGTGACAGCAGGGGCATACAGTAGGCACTAGAGAGAGAGAAAGGCAGCAGGGTAAGATTACCTGTTTAGCAGCGGCGGTGGTCTGCGGTGCTGTGGATGAGTAGGCTGTGGTAGGTGTGGAGTGGAGAAGGCTGTGGGCCTCGGAGATAGTGCGGAGGAGGAGGCTGTGGGCATGCAGATGTCCGAGGGCGGGGCGGCAGAGGAGGCCGAGGGCGGCTGCAGTGGATCGGGAACCAGGCTGGCTTTATTATCCCTGCCGCCGCATCGAGCTCCTGTGACCACGGTGCTAATATTTCAAAACTGCTGCGGACCGGCAGCCAATCAGCGACAGATTTGAACTAGTAGCGCCGCAGTCACAGGAGCGCGATGCGGCGGCAGGGATTATAAAGCCAGCCTGATCCCAGATCCGCTGCAGCTGGGAGTCTGGAACCAGGGCTCCCAGTGCGGCGGCGATGGTAGGGGCGGAGCGACGGAGGGCGGACCAGGAGCTTAGCTTCTTTGTCAGCCCATACAGTAATGCCCACAGCAGTAGCACCCCTTATACTATGCCCACAGTAGTAGTGCCCCTTATGCAATACCCGCAATAGTAGTGCCCCTTATGCAATACCCGCAATAGTAGTGCCCCTTATGTCCCCAAGAGTGGTGCCCCTTATGAAGTGTCCCCTTTACAATGCCCTCATTAGCAGTGCACCCCATCAGTAATGCCCTTAATGGTAATGCCCCTGTGTAGTATTGCCCCCAGTAGTAATGTTGCCTGTAGTAATGCCCCCAGTCATTTAGCCCCAGTAGTCATGCCCCCACTGGTAATGCCCCTGCAGTTATGACCCCAGTAATTTACTCCCCCCCCTTTAGTTTAGCCTCCCAGTGGTAATGGCCCCAGTAGTTTTGCCCCATGTAGTTTAGCCCCGTTAGTAATGCCCCCAATAGTTTGCCCCAGCCCCCTTGTAGTTTGCCCCCTTGTAGTAATGCCCCCAGTAGTAAAGCCCCCCAGTAGTTTGCCCCTTTGTAGTTTGTCCCCAGTAGTAAAGCCCCCCAGTAGTTTGCCCCTCTGTAGTTTGCCCCAGTAGTAAAGCCCCCAGTAGTTTGCCTCTGTAGTATAGCCCCCCAGTAGTTTGCCCCAGTAGTAAAGCCCCCAGTAGTTTGCCTCTGTAGTATAGCCCCCCAGTAGTTTGCCCCAGTAGTAAAGCCCCCAGTAGTTTGCCTCTGTAGTATAGCCCCCCAGTAGTTTGCCCCAGTAGTAAAGCCCCCAGTAGTTTGCCTCTGTAGTATAGCCCCCAGTAGTTTGCCTCTGTAGTATAGCCCCCCAGTCGTTTGCCCCTCTGTAGTATAGCCCCCCAGTAGTTTGCCCCTCTGTAGTATAGCCCCCCAGTAGTTTGCCCCTCTGTAGTATAGCCCCCCAGTAGTTTGCCCCTCTGTAGTATAGCCCCCCAGTAGTTTGGCCCCTCTGTAGTATAGCCCCCCAGTAGTTTGGCCCCAGTAATATAGACCCCCCAATAACAGCGCCGCTAGTAGTGCACATGTGGGAGGGGGGTGGAGAGAGGCACCATACTTACCAAGCCCCGCTCCCGCCGCAGTCCTCTCTTGGCGCCCGCTCCTCGGCACTATGGGAGAGGCGTCATGACGTCTCTCCCATAGCGCGTACTGACAGAGCCGGAGGCAGGAGCTCCGTACTGAGCTCCTGCCTCCGGGGTTCCGGTATGAATGGTCAACCATGTTATGGTAGACAGTCATTAGGTCGACCACTATTGGTCGACATTGACATGGTCGACGTGGACACATGGTCGACACATGAAAATGGGTGACACATGAAAGGTCGACACATGAAAAGGTCGACATGAGTTTTTTAACTTTTTTTTTTTGTCGTTTTTTGCGTAAAGTGACTGGGAACCCCAATTAGTGCACTGCGTCCCCTCGCATGGCTCGCTTCGCTCGCCATGCTTTGGGCATGGTGCCTTCGCTCCGCTACCGCTTCGCTCGGCACAGATTACCGTTCCAATCGTAGTCCACGTGGATCGTAAAGTATGGAAAAGTTCCCCAAAAGCAAAAAAAAAGTTAAAAAAACTCATGTCGACCTTTTCATGTGTCGACCTTACACGCGTCGACCATTTTCATGTGTCGACCACGTGTCCATGTCGACCATGTCAATGTCGACCAATAGTGGTCGACCTAATGACTGTCGACCATAACATGGTCGACCATGTAAACGAATACCGCCTCCGGCTGCCGCTGTGCGGGGAGAGCCGGGCGCCGCTGATAACAGCGGCCGCCCGGCATCTCCCTGCAGCGCCGGGACATCGGGTTAGGTGAGCCGGGGGTGGCGGAACTGAGTTCCGTCTCCAAGTGGAACTGACGGAACGCAGTTCCGCCACGTTCCGGCTCACTTTAACCCCTGCCTAGAACTGTATACAGCATGTGTCTGTTTTAATGCAGAATCAGAATAAGCTTTATTGGCCAGGTGTACTCGCGTACACTAGGAATGTTTTGTGATACAGTGCATCGCCAAGCAGCAACATGAAGGGGGAATACATAGCATAAGAAAGGGGAAATACGTAGCATACATTACAAACATTACATGTATGAATTCATACTGCACATTGCAACTGTACGATAGACTCGACGTATTATACATATTATCCATGTTAGACTTTTTATATATTGTTCAGCTGTGTGCTCGCCATGCTGCAGGCTCAGTGGCGACCTGTGGTTCTGTTACCACTCTATGGGTGTTGTGGACACCCACGAGTGGAAATAGTCCCTGTTGGTCGGCCTGCCGACCGTCGGGATAGTGAGGGGGCAGGATGTTGGTGGAGGTCTCCCGACCGCCGGTCACTTGAATACCACCCGTTCAGCTGGTGGACAGCTATTGGGAAGAAGCTTTTAATGGATCTGGTCGACTTCGCGGGAATGGACCTGTAGCGTCTGCCTGATGGAAGCGGTTCAAACGGTTTGTGACCTGGGTGCTGCATATCTGCCACGATTTTCTCTGCTTGCTTTCTGACCCTTTACTGGTATAATTCCTGAACTGGAGGGAGGTCAGCCCCAACAATCTTTTCAGCTGTCCTCACCACTCTTTGCAGCCTCTGTCTGTCACTCTCATTGGCAGCTCCATACCAGACTGTGATCGAGGAACATAGGACTGATTCTACGATCGCTGTGTAGAAGATGAGCAGCAGCTTCTGCGGGATGTTGAATTTCCTAAATTACCTCAGAAAGAACATCCGCTGCTGGGCCTTCTTTTTGCGACAGTGCATATGTTGGGTCCCCGTTTGAGGTCTCAGGAAATTTTTGACCCTAGTAATTTCAAAGCGTCGACCCATGAAACCACGCTGTCGGCTATTACGAGTGGTTGCATGGCATTGGGTTTTCTTTCGGAAGTCCACCTCCATCTCAACAGTTTTGAGGGGATTTAGGTTAAGGTTGTTTCTGCCGCACCACTGCGTTAGATGTTCAACTTCACGTTGATTCGTCTTCATACTTGATTAAGCCAATGACAATGGTGTCGTCTGCAAATTTGATAATTTTTACTGATTGCTCGGCCGAGGTGCAGTTGTTGGTATATAGAGAGAAAATCATGGGGGAGAGGACACATCCTTGAGGGTCTCCCGTGCTGATCGTGCGCCTGCTAGACGTGAATGACCCGGCTTTCACCACCTGTTTCCTTGCTGTCAGGAAGTCGACGATCCAGCAGCATGTTGATTCTGGGACCCCTAAGAAGAGGAATTTGGCTTGCAGGATACTGGGGACGATTGTGTTAAATGCCGAACTGAAGTCGACAAATAGGACCTTCGCATAAGAGCCCGGTCGGTCTAGGTGCTGTAGGATGTAGTGCAGCCCCAAGATAACTGTGTCATCGACACTTCTGTTTGCTCAGTATGTAAACTGCAAGGGGTCTAGGTGGGTGTTAGTCGCTTCTCTGAGGTGGTTCAGCACCAGCCGATCAAACACTTTCATTGCCACAGATGTTAGTGCGATCGACCTGTAGTCGTTTAGGTCTTTTGCAGCTGCGATCTTTGGAACTGGTTGTTGAACATTTAAAGCAGGAGGGAACCTTGCACGTCTCCAGTGAGGTGTTGAAGATCTTGGAGAAGATGTAGGCGAGCTGAACCGCACAGTTCTTTAGGGCAGATGGCTATACTCTGTCCGGGCCTGTGGCTCTCCTAGGTTATACCTTTCTGAACATTCCTTCTACCTATTTCTGATCCACCCACAGTGCCTGGGAGTGGAGACCAGGTTAGGGGAGTGGGTGGTCAGCTTCGCCCGGGACAGGAGTAGGACTGGGACAGGGGGCCTCCTTCTCAAATCTGCAGTAAAAGTTGTTCAGCTCGTCCGCCAGTTCCTGGTGCATGAAGATAATATATATCCAAAACATTTGCCCATGATTTTCATTAATGAGTTTATGAGAAGACAACACAATTTGTATTATTCATAAAGCACACTCCAGCAGTATTTTAGCTCTGGCAGTTTTTTTTAGGTCACAAAACAAAATCCAGTTCAAGCATTGCAAAAATACACAAATGCTGCTATAAATAAAAAATAACGCACTTTTCATTATTTATGACACAGTGGGTGTCACTGTTTTTAGGAATGTTCTCACAACTTTCAGCGTAAAAGGATCTTTCATTAGAAAATCCATGTATTTGCTAATGTCTGCTTGGCTGGTATGATAGACCTGTTTTTAGAGTTAATCTTTATAATGTGTACATATCACAATTGATACAATCTATGCAAACATTTAAGTGGGACCAAAATCTCTCCACAAACAGCCACTTTTACAGTTAAACACTAAATAAAATTTAAAAAATGCTAATTTTCTAACAAAATGTTTCAACTTTCAAATAAATTCAGTTATACATTTTTTTGTTACCCAGCAATTTAGAATACTTTTTTTGAGCAGAGTCATCCATACTGTAACATGAAATAAATGTTCCCAAAAAACGGCAACAATTACATCAATCACTAGATGGCAGTAGAGAGTAACCATGCAATGCTAATTTTAGATTGTTCAGCAGAGATCATCGGCCCTCATTCCTAGTTGTTCGCTCGTTAGTGTTTTTCGCAATGGAGCGATTAGTCGCAAACTGCGCATTTGCAATGTTCGCAGTGCGTCTGCGCCAAGTAAATTTGCAAAAAAGTTTGGTATTTTACTCACGGCTTAACAAAGAAATTTCTTCGTTCTGGTGATCGGAGTGTGATTGACAGGAAGTGGGTGTTTCTGGGCGGAAACTGGCCGTTTTATGGGAGTGTGCGGAGAAACGCTGGCGTTTCAGGGAAAAACGCGGGAGTGTCTGGAGAAACGGGGGAGTGTCTGGGCGAACGCTGGGTGTGTTTGTGACGTCAAACCAGGAACGAAACTGACTGAACTGATCGCAGTGGCAGAGTAAGTCTCGAGCTACTCAGAAACTGCAAAGAAATTTCTTTTCGCAATTCTGCGAATCTTTCGTTCGCAATTCTGCAAAGCTAAGATTCACTCCCAGTAGGCGGCGGCTTAGCGTGTGCAATGCTGCTAAAAGCAGCTAACGAGCGAACAACTCGGAATGAGGGCCATCATGCAGCAACTCCAGCCATGCTGCCATAGTATGGGCTTACCAGAAAATGATATATCAATTGAAATATGGACCATATACCTGTACCATAATTGCCTTCCGCAATCAAATCAATCAATCAATCAATCAATCAATCAATCATTTTTTTACTGTTCTTTAACTGTCTTTTTGCTGCTAGCCCTCACCTTACAGAGAATAAGGACCATGAAGTTGTCAATGGCCATTACAATCAATCAATCAATCAATCAATCAATCATTCGCTTTTTGATTCTTCCTTTATTGTCTTTTTGACACTAGGCCTCGGCTCACTGTCATGTAGCTTACTCAGCCAGCTAGCTTGGTGCAACATTTTGGCCTGAACTGGATTAAAACAATACTGTAAACTGTAAAATTGAGTGGAAATGGGTGAAAAATGAAAATGAATGTTATTGATGTTAATAATAGTGTAGGAGCAAAAAAAGGGATTTTAGGAGGTGTTATACTTTAAAACAAAACACATGAGGGTGGTTTTGGCAAAACCAAAACACAAAGCAAATACAGATCCAAAATCAAACCCAAAACACAGGGGTCAGCGCACATCTCTAGTTTTTATACAAACGAAAAACATTTTTTTTTATAGAGAAGCATTTTAAAAGAAAAACATTCCTGAGTAAGTCCTGGTACAATCTGTATACACTATATATTGCCACCAAAACGCAGACTCCTCCGCAGAGACAAGAGCTAGGTGCTACAGTGTGACATTAACCTGCAGCAATCGGCTCCTGTCACTGAGAAGGAGCCGGCAGTGCTGAAAGAGTCTCCGGGGGAAGCCTGGATACCCCTACAAAGACACGCCCCCTTTAATTGTGTCAGCATGGCTGCCACGAGGCCGTATCCCCTTTTAACAAAGGTGTGTACAGGGGGTTCATTGTAGCTATGCCCCTTGCTGTATAATGCCAGTAATCTCTGCATTGTATAGCGGGGAGCGTGGCTACTATGATGCCCCACAGTCACCATGTCCCCCGTACCGCCTTCACCCTGCCCTCTTTGGTGCACCATACCCCTGCACTGCCCCCCAGCTGAACCAACCTGGATGCTCTCTCTCGGAGAGAGCAGCCCAGAATTGGGTAAGTATGATTTTGGCTCAAGACCCAAAGGTAAGTATTGCTGCTTGTACTATACTACCTCACCCATCAAAGAACATTGCAGTGACCTCCACACAATACAGAGAGCATCACAGTGACCGTCATACAGATGGAGCCGCATCTAGTGCGGCTCCATCGCATACGAGCGCTCTCGGCGTGACTAGGCGATCCGTGTGCCTAGTCACGCAAGGAGCACACAGAGATGCTCCCATTCTAGTGAATGAGGCACGTGCGCATCACAGACGTGGTGATAGACGTGCACAAGCAGGCGCGCCCAAGCACGGACGGATCCACGATTAGCGTGGCTCCATCTGTACAATAGTGAGCATCAGTGAATGCCAAATAATGTAGCGAGCATTAGTGACTGCAATAATATAGAGAGAACATCAGTGACCCCCATAAAATACAGAGAACATCAGTGATTGCCACATAATACAGAGTATAATATAGAGAGCATCACTGACCAACATAAAATACAGAGAACATCAGTGATTGCCACATAATATAGAGTATAATATAGAGAGCATCACTGACCAACATAAACTACGAGTAGTTGTGAATAGACCCTTTAGTTACACTAAAAAACTTACACCAAGACATATATCCAAGGAAAACACACATTGGGTGGGTTGCCAACACTGGTAATTAACACTACCAGTAATTCACACTACCGTTAATTAACACTGGTCCAGCAGTCAGTCTCTCACAGCCTGAGGGTCACTCTTTGCTGCTGTGCAGCTGCATGCCCAGCCTCCCTTCTCCCTGCATAGCGCCACCTACCTCCTCACTGCGTACTATTGTATACGTTTCAACATGATGGCAACCCCACTGCTTAGGTCAGAAGTAGGAGAGAAAAATTGCTGTCATATCATTATGCACAAAATGTAAGCAATAAATAAAATGTAACTTTAATTAAATAATATTAAATTGTTCATTGGAACAACGCAGGTGAAGTACTCAAGACAAACATATACATAAAATATAGAATAAGAACTATTTGCGTGAAAAAGTAGGAAAAAACGGGATTATTAAAGTAAGAATATGCCACAATGGGGGAAATTCAATTGGGTGTGTGGCTTAGCAAGGTAAAAAAAAAAACAGCTGGGACTCCCAGGGGTTGCAGGGAGGCTTTCAGTAGTGCTGAGAGGTGCATGGGCTGCTGGGTGATGACACAAAGGAAGGGGGTCATACACACCGGGGCTCACGCCAGAGACATTACTAGGGGGGAGTCGAGCAGGGAAAATGTCCTGGGCGCCATGGCAGGTCCAGCAGAGGTGGACCCCAGCTGCTGAGCTAGAATTGCAGGTTATATATCTGTTATTTCTAATATCGTACCTGCAGCAGCCACCCATTGCGCTGTTTCCGCCCTCCCACCAGTTACCATTACACCGCCGAACTCGGTGCCGGTCCTGCAGCATGCAGCTCCCTTCCTCCCTCCCACTTTGTTATGTGCTGCTGCTGAGAGGGAGCGTGACCATGATGCCAGCTTCACGCTCCCTGAGCTCCCCGCTGCTTGGTCTCACACAGGGGTCTAATTACTAAGCCTTGGATGGAGATAAGGTGGACAGAGATAAAGTACCAGCCAATCATCTAACTGTCATCTTTGAAGCACAGCCTGTGGAACGACAGTTAGGAGCCGATTGGCTGGTACTTTATCTCCGTCGACTTTATCTCCATCCAAGGCTTAGTAAATAGACCAGTAAGATCCTGCTCCCGACTCACCGGTTCCCGGGCTACCATACTCCCGGCTGAAGGTAAGGGGGGGTGAAGTGACACAGACACACACATACAGACACGCGCGCGCACACACACATACACAGACAAACACTCTAAAGGGGGGACACAGAGTGGCACAGAATGAAGGGCAGGCTTATAGGGGCCCCAGGGCAACACATTTGTGGGGGCTCCCACCAATAAATATTGAGGCCACCCACTCCCACCTATTTTCAGCTCCGGAGATCCCCTCCCCCGTCATGTGCAATTCAATGGATGGACAAGCACAAAGTGTGCAGTGCCTACAGTACCTGCTGACACACCACACAATCTCACCTTCTCTGGGGCTCTCCGCCTCCAGCCTCTGTGCAGCAGCAGTAGCACCAGCACGTCCCACTGTGCTGATAGCTTGGCCTCTGCGTTCCTCAGCTCGGGCAGGTCTAGCCGTGCTGCCCCAAGCCGAGATGGCAGATAAGCCTGGCAATCTCTTTGACCGAAGATTGCCAGTAGTGACAGACCCTTGAACTTCTCGCTCCTGCCTGAGCCATTAACTTTTAACTGCCTCCCATCTGGCTGCAGCATCTTGCAACAGTATGGGGGCCCCTGGACGTCAACACCACCTATAATGGGAGAGACACAGAGAGAGGAAAAGAATAATGGGTGGGTGACAACGCATGGGGATCTAATGGTCTGGCTGAGAGGGTGAGAGATGATGGTGTGCAGAGAGATGACGCAGGGGAGATGATGGTGTGCTGAGAGATGATGCAGGGGATAGGTGATGGTGTGCTGAGAGTTGACGCAGGGAGTAGGTGATGTTGTGCTGAGTGATGACACATGGGGAGATGGTGTGCTGAGACATTACACAGGGGGTAGGTGATGGTGTGCTGAGAGATGACACGGGGTAAGTGATGGCGTGCTGAGAGACAATGCAGGGGGTAGGTGATGGTGTGCTGAGAGATGATGCAGGGGGTAGGTGATGGTGTGCTGAGAGACCATGCATGGGGTAGGTGATGGTGTGCTGAGAGACCATGCAGGGGGTGGGTGATGGTGTGCCAAGAGATGTCGCAGAGGAAGGTGATGTGGTGAGAAACGATGCAGGTGGTAGGTGATGGTGTGCTGAAAGATGACCAGGGGTTAAGTGATGGTGTGCTGAGAGACGACGCAAGTGGTAGGTGATGGTGTGCTGAGAGACGACGCAGGGGGTAGGCGATAGTGTGCTGAGAGACGATGCTGGGGGTAGGTGATGGTGTGCTGAGTGGCGACGCAGGGGGTAGGTGATGGTGTGCCAAGAGATGTCGCAGAGGAAGGTGATGTGCTGATAGACCACGCAGGTGGTAGATGATCGTGTGCTGAGAGACATCGCTGGGGGAGGGGATGGTGTGCTGAGAGACGAACAAGGGATAAGTGATGGTGTGCAAAGAGACGACACAGGAGGCGATGATGGTGTACTGAGAGATGACGCAGGGGATAGGCGATGGTGTGCTGAGAGTCGACGCAGGGTGTAGATGATGGTGTAGTGAGTGACAACGCATGGGGAGGTGGTGTGCCGAGAGATGATGCTGGTGGAGATGTGCAGAAAGATGACGCAGAGGGAGGTAATGGTGTGCTGAGAGATGACACAGGATCAACTTCTCCACTGACTCACTCCTACACTCTTTTCACTGCCTCATAAATTGACACCTATGTACTTGAATTATGCATTGTACATAAGTTACCTACTGCACAGGACTATGATCTATTCTTTACAGTGCATGGCCAATATTTTATCTGGTTCATTATCATGCATGCACTAGCAGTATTTATATATTTATCAAAAAGCCCAGTCCATGCACTCTCTAATGGTTAGGCAAACCAATGTAGTGGCTGGCCACACCCCCTCTGGAGTCTAGCCACAGCCCTAAACATGGGCCCCTACCACTGCATTCCCCGGTGAGCCCTTTATGTTCCAGTCCAATATTGGGGGTAGGTGATGGTTTGCTGAGTGACAATGCAGGAGAAGATGATGGTGTGCAGACAGATGACATGGGGGAGGTATTGTTGTGCTAAGAGATGATGCAGGGGGTAGGTGATGGTGTGCTAAGAGACCACGCAGGGGGTAGGTGATGGTGTGCTGAGAGATGATGCAGGTCGTAGGTGACGGTCTTCTGAGAGACGTTGTAGGGGAGGTGGTGGTGTGCCTGGAGATGATGCATGGGGTAGGTGATGGTGTGACTGAGAGACAACACGGAGGGAGTTAATGGTGGGGCTGAGGGGGAGATGGTGAGACCTAGGGTACAGGATGTGCCACAGGTTACACAAGTCTGGTTGAAAAGCTGTTGTATGACATTGTTAATATTCCTACACAAATAGGCATCTTCTGGACAATGTGATCTCCTACATAAATAGTGAATACCGGCTGAAGATGCAGTCTGCCTTAGAGGATACATTTCTTCAGGGGTTCCACGTGGTGAGAAACAATCATATAGGCAAGGTGCATGAGGAATTGAAAAGAATGTACCCAGTGTGACAAGAAACAGGTAGAGTGTCACGATGGCACGCCCCATTTTCAATGGCCATGCTCACCGATGGGGCATTCAAAAACTTTACTATGTGGATCTTTTTTGTGTGTGTGTGTGTGTGTGTGTGTGTGTGTGTGTGTGTGTGTGTGTGTGTGTGTGTGTGTGTGTGTGTGTGTGTGTGTGTGTGTGTATGTGGGGAAACCCATTCTTAATCTTGCCCTGGGCTACGAGAACCCTAGTTTTGCCTACGGGTCACACACACTCATACGCACACTCATACACAGACTCAAACACACTCACAGACACTTGCAAACACTTACTGTACAGACGCTCACATACTCACTGCTGCTGCAGGAGACCCAACTTTTGATGCTGGAGGAAAAGACATCGCTTTGAAAGGTGAGTAAATACTGGCTAATTAAGCTAATTGGAAACTACAAGTTGCTTAATTAGTCCTCAAGAGGGGTGCTGCCAGGGTGCCAGAGCAAGTCCCGATGATTTTTTCTGTGATTAAAGATTTTAGGAAAAGTTTGAATTGCTCTGGAGGTGAGTAAAAAAAGACGCAGTGATTTCTGTAAAAATCCTATTTTCAGTCCCGCCATTGAATTTCCTGTCAGCAATTGGAGGTGTACCCTATATTATATCAATTAGTTGTAATGAGCAGAAAATATATGTACCTGTGTATTCCCTGTAAACATATGTATATTATATATGCACAATACCAGTACCAAAACATTTTTTTTTTTAAATATCCCTTCCTTAATATTTTTAAGCCCTTTCCAACGCCTCTGCCTTAGGTAGTCTTATACTGTATTTTCCAAATTGTGATTGTATCTGAACTATAGTAAGTATTCTTGTAACCATTCATTTCTTTCAAAACAAAGCTGCAGAATTTCTGTTGCAGTATATTAGTAATTAGGGGCGTAACTGAAATGTTATTTATTATTTATTTATTAACTTTATTTATTAACAGTTTCTTATGTAGCGCAGCATATTCCGTTGCGCTTTACAATTAGAACAACAGTAATAGAACAAAACTGGGTAAAAACAGACAGACATAGAGGTAGGAAGGCCCTGCTTGCAAGCTTACAATCTTTGTGGGCCCCACAGCAAAATCTTGATAGGGACAGTTTTGGGATCATGGAGCTCTGGTGGGGAGAAAGGGGAGTAATCAGGATTCAGACGTCGAAACCTAGTGATTCCATGTAAACTGCTGAATCAATATGGTTTTCCCAATGTGAAAGCCCAATTTTGTCGTTTTTACAAATGGAGCTGCAAGGTTCAGTCCGAAGAAAGGGGTTCACATGCAGGACAATCCCCGTTAATGGAATTGCTAAGGTGTGGCGCAGCTAATTTAATACCCCTGTAGGAGAGATTGATAGAACAAGAAACCCAGTTAATCTACAGAGACACAAAGGATGGACGATGTGTGAGAGAATTAGCAGAATACAGGAGAGAAGTAGCTGCGGATAAGGACTTGGAGCCTAATTCAGACCTGATCGCTGCTATGCGTTTTTGCACAGCAGCCGATCAGGTCTGAACTGCGCATGCGCCGGCGCCGCAGTGCACCAGCGCATCCCAGACAGCCGACGGCTGTCTCGGCCCTGCAATCGCCTCCTCCTGATTGACAGGCAGAGGCAGTCGCTAGGAGCTAGGGGGCACGGTTCGGGTAACGCAGGTGTGCCTGGATCGTTGGGGGGTGGCGGCCCGCGGCGGCTACGTGACATTGCACGCAGCTGCTGCAACCCTCAGGAGCTGCGCTGGTGAAGAGCTACTCTTCAAGTACAAAAGCTTTTGTACTTCTGCGGGGAGGGGGGGGTCAGGCCTGACATGCGGGGCGGACTAGCCTGTACTGGGTGTCCCCCCACATGTCTGTGCGACCGATCGTAGATGTGCTAAATTTAGCACATCTACGATCAGTTCTGAATTAGGCCCCTGATACGAAAGGAAACTACTCCACAAAATAAGGAGATTTATGGTAGACTTACCATGGTTGAATCTCTTTCTGCGAAGTACACTGGATCCCACAGGGAATAACATCGGGGTGTAGAGTTGGATCTTGATCCGAGGCACCAACAGGCTAAAACTGTGACTGTTCCCAGGATGCATTGCACCGCCTCCTCTATAGCTCCGCCTTCAGGCACTGGAGCTCAGTTTCGTTAACCAGTCCAATGCAATAGCAGGTAAAAGAGACGGCAGATGTTAGTTACATATAACCACATTCTCACGACAGGAGAAGGGACCAGCGGCTAATGCCATAACAACCCAAAGAAGCGGGGTACACTGTTATTCCACAGGGAATCACATCAGGGATGTCCTAAAGCAGTTCCTCATGGGAGGGGAAGCACTGTAGTGGGTACAAGAACCCGGCGTCCAAAGGAAGCATCCTGGGAGGCAGAAGTATCAAAGGCATAGAACCTGATGAACGTGTTCCCTGAGGACCACGTAGCCACCTTGCACAATTGTTCAGCGGACACGCTTCGGCGTGCCGCCCAAGAAGGTCCAACAGACCGAGTAGAATGGGCTTTGATAGCAGCAGGAGCTGGAAGATCAGCCTGTGCATAAGCTTGTGCAATCACCATTCTAATCCATCTGGCTAAGGTTTGCTTATTCGCAGGCCAGCCACGTTTGTGAAAACCAAAAAGTAAGAAAAGGGAATCTGACCTCCTGATAGAGGCAGTCCTCTCCACGTAAATACGGAGAGCCCGTACCACATCCAAAGACCGCTCATTGGAGGACAAACCAGAAGAGATAAAAGCCGGAACCACAATCTCTTGGTTAAGATGGAAAGATGACACCACCTTAGGGAGATAACCGTGACGAGTTCTAAGAACTGCCCGGTTACGATGAAAAATCAGAAAGGGCAAACGACAGGACAAGCTCCTAAGTCCGACACCCTCCTAGCAGAGGCAATAGCCAACAGAAAAATGACCTTAAACGTAAGACATTTAAGGTCCACAGACTCAAGAGGTTCAAATAGAGACTCTTGTAGGGCATTCAAAACAACAGACAGATCCCATGGAGCCACAGGAGGGACATAAGGAGGTTGAATCCGTAAAACACCCTGAGTGAAAGTATGAACGTTGGGGAGAGACTCAATTTTCCTCTGAAACAACACAGATAAGGCAGAAATATGAACCTTGAGGGAGGCCAGACGAAGGCCTAAATCCAGGCCCTGTTGCAGAAAAGCCAAAAGTCTGGAAGTTTTGAAAGTATATGCATCATAATTCTTACCAGCACACCAGGTTAAGTAAGAATTCCAGACCCTATGATAAATCCATGCAGAAGCTGATTTACGGGCCTTCAGCATAGTTTGAATAACTAAAACAGAAAATAAGGTTTGTTGGCGCTGGACAGATCCGTGTGAATAACAATTGGAATCAGCAGCCACCTGGTGAGGAGGTAGCCAGCCTCCTCAGCAATAAAACAATTAGAAACAAACACCAGGCCGGCGCTTAACTCCAATAATGATACCAAGTATATTAAAACCAAGTATATTGTTTTTAATATACTTGGTATCATTATTGGAGTTAAGCGCCGGCATGGTGTTTGTTTCTAATAGTTTGAATAACTGCCTCAGAGAATCCCTTGGCCCTCAGGACTGAAGCTTCAAGAGCCACGCCGTCAAAGCCAGTCTGGCCAGGTCCGGGTAAACACAAGGGCCCTGAATGAGTAGGTCTGGGTGTTGAGGAAGTAGAAGAGGATGCTACATCGAGAGACCCAGCAGGTCTGAGAACCAATGCTGTCTGGGCAATGCCGGAGCCACTTGAAGTAGTATTCCTCTTTCTTGCTTGAACTTCCGCAGTACCCTAGGCAGGAGTGACACTGGAGGGAACACATATGGCAGCCGGAAGCTCCATAGAATAGCCAGTGCATCCACGAACACTGCTTGAGGATACCTTGTCCTTGATCCGAAGACCGGAACCTTGTGATTGAGTCGAGAAGCCATCAGGTCTACATCTGGTAGGCCCCACTTGTCCACTAGGAGTTGAAAGACTTCCGGATGAAGACTCCACTCTCCGGCGTGAACATCCTGACGACTGAGGAAATCCGCTTCCCATTCGAGGACTCCAGGAATGAATACTGCCGATATTGCTGGCAGATGGCGTTCCGCCCAACGGAGGATCTTTGATACTTCCAGCATTGCCATGCGGCTTCGAGTGCCACCTTGATGATTTATGTACGCCACCATGGTGGCGTTGTCTGATTGTACTTGAACAGGCCTGTTCTGTACCAGAGGCAGGGCCAATGTCAACGTATTGAACACTGCCCGCAATTCCAGAATGTTTAATGGGAGGAGAGATTCCCCCTGGTCCACCGACCCTGGTGAGAGTGTTGCTCCAACACTGTGCTCCAACCTCGCAGACTGGCATCCGTTGTCAGGAGGACCCAGTTGGAGATCCAGTAGGGACGGCCCCTGCTCAACTGTTGTTCCTGTAGCCACCAGCTCAGTGACAGATGAACCTCCAGAGTCAAGGAGATCATTTGAGACCTGATCCGATGAGGCATGCCATCCCACTTGAAAAAGATTAACCTCTGTAGAGGGTGGGAATGAAATTAAGCGTACTCTACCATGTCAAAAGCCAACACCATGAGTCCTAGTACTTGCATCACTGAGTGGATCGACACTCTTGGGCGAGAGAGGAAATATCTGATCCTGTCCTGAAGTTTCAGAACTTTCTCTGGAGACAAAAACAATCTTTGGTTGTGTGTGTCCAGTAGTGCCCCCAGGTGCACCATGTTCCGAGCAGTGACCAGCGAGGACTTTTTCCAGTTGATGAGCCACCCGTGGGCTTGTAGGAATTGGACAGTCAGTTCCAGATGACTGAGGAGAACCTCTTTGGACTTCGCCAGGATCAGCAAGTCGTCCGGGTACGGCAGAATCCTGATTCCCTGACGGCAGAGAAGAGCCGTCATCACGGCTGACCTTGGTGAAGATCCAAGGGGCCATGGCCAATCCAAAAGGCAGTGCCTGGAATTGATAATGTAGGTTACCAATAGCAAACTGCAGATATTGCTGATGCGACATGGCAATAGGTATGTGCAGGTAAGCATCCTGTATCTCTAGGGATACCATATAGTCGTTGGGTTCCATGGCCAGCACTCTAGAGACAGAGTTTCCATACGGAATTTGGATACTCTCACAAACTTGTTCAATGATTTGAAGTTGAGTATAGGCCGGAAGGACCCATTTGGCTTCGGAACTAGAAACTGGGTCGAATAGTATCCCCTGCCTCTCTGAAACAGAGGTACAGGCACTACCACTCCTGTATCCAGGAGGGATTGTACAACCAAGTGTAGAGATTGTGCCTTTAACGGATCTGCAGGGATAACCGTTGTGCAAAACTGGTGAGGGGGACGTCTCATTTCCCGTGAGAGACCACTTCCTGCACCCAGGCATCCGAAGTGGTCTTTAACCAGGCCTGGGCGAACTGCAGAAGTTGGCCTCCCACCCTGGGGTCCCCCAGGGGGAGGCCCGTCCCGTCATGCAGCAGGCTTGTCTTGTTTGGAAGCAGGCTGACGGGCGGCCCAGGATTGTTTAGATTTAGGCTTAGTGGTTTTGGAATCACCAGCTTGTCGCTGATACGCCTGACCCTTTGCTTTTCCTGGAGGTCGAAAGGAACGAAAGATGGTACTCTTAGCCTTTGGAACAGAAGGATTAGTATTTGGGAGACACACAGTCTTAGCAGTAGCCAAGTCAGTTACAATCTTGTTCAGATACTCCCCAAATAGGATGTCTCCCTTAAAAGGGAGCACCTCCAAGGTCTTTTTGGAGTCCAGGTCCACCTTCCAGGACCTCAACCACATAATTCGACGAGCCAGGATAGACGTAGTAGATGCCTTGGCTGCCATTACACCTGCATCAGAAGCCGCCTCCTGAATATAGTGGGAGGCTGTAGTAATAGAAGACAGATATTGGGGGTAATTCCAAGTTGATCGCAGCAGGAAATTTTTTAGCAGTTGGGCAAAACCATGTGCACTGCAGGGGGGGGCAGATATAACATTTCCAGAGAGAGTTAGATTTGGGTGGGTTACTTTGTTTCTGTGCAGGGTAAATACTGGCTGCTTTATTTTTACACTGCAATTTAGATTGCAGATTGAACTCACCACACCCAAATCTATCTCTCTCTGCACATGTTATATCTGCCTCCCCTGCAGTGCACATGGTTTTGCCCAACTGCTAAAAAATTTCCTGCTGCGATCAACTTGGAATTACCCCCATTGTCTGGCAGTGTCAGAAAAATCCTGAGGCAGCTCATCCTCAATTGCCTGAAACCATGCCTCATTACCTTCGCAGCCCAGGAGGCTGCCATAGTGGGTCTATATACAGCGCCAATAAGGGAGTAAATACACTTCAGGCATCCCTCCACACGTTTATCCGTCGGTTCCTTCAATGAGGTGACAGTGGTGACGGGCAGAGTAGATGACACCAGAAGACAGGCGACATGAGAGTCCACCGGCGGTGGAGTTTCCCACTTGTTAATCAACTCCGCAGGGATAGGATAACAAGTTAGCATCTTTTAGACAGGGAAAATTTCTTTCCTGGAGACGACCAGGATTCCTGACGTATGTCAATTAAATGGTCAGAATGTGGTAAGACTACTTTAGCAACCTTCTGACGTTTGAACTTATTAGGTTTCTTAGATGCAGCAGTAGACTCAATGTCATCGTCTATTTGAAGAATTAGCTTAATAGCCTCCACTAGGTCAGGAACATCAACCTGGGTTGTATATTCCTCATCAGAAGCATTCAGTGTCTGACGGATCAGTATATTCCCCATCCTCATCGGAAGAATTATCCAAAATATTAGTGGATTGAGAGGAAGAAATGGCCCATTTAGATGACCCCTTGGTCCCAGAGGAGCGTGGGGTAGACTTTTGTCTAACCAAAGATTGATTTAATTGTTATAATTGCGTAGACAGAGTATCCGCCCAGGGCGGATTAACTACAGGGACAATATGTGGCTGCAATGGCACAGGAGGTCCCACAGGGAGCGTAAGATGTATCACAAGTGTAGTCAGCAGACTTGAGAACGCTGCCCAGGGTGGTCTTCATTGGCCACAGGTGCTGCAGGTTGACTGGATGTATGGCACTCAGCGCCTGAACCAGCAGCTAAAACTTCTCCCTCAGGTAAATCCGTGGTGCCAGTACTGCAGGTTGCAGAAGCATCCGCGGATTTCCCACCCTGTGTAGCAGACATTATAAGGAATGTAGCCTTAGGGCGTAACAGTACAAAATAGCCAGACAAACACAATACCTGCAAATAACCCCCTATGTGATGTGACAGTAAACACAGGACACAAAACAGAGGATTTAAGTGGTATGAGGTGACTGAAGCACACAGTAAAAATACCCAATCGTATATTCTGTGTAACACTATACTGTACATATATATATATGGGACCCTGACGCACTTAGCCCCTCAGGGTACAGAATATAGTGATAGCAATATGTGATATAGGAGAATGGAATCCCACACAACAGCTACAGGCACACTCAGTCACATGTACAATGCAGAAGTTATTACATATAAACAATAAAACTGCACTGGACTAGTAAAACTACATATAAATATATATGAGTATAGATATAACAATGCACAGTAGATGCTGGATGTATATTACTGAATACTTGTACTAAATATTCAGATAGCAGTACACTTGTTCTTACCTAACACTGTCTAAAATGACATGTAGAATACTTAAGTGTCTGTAAATGCACAGCGCTGATGAGACAGGCGGCTTTACAGAGAAGACAGAGACCAGCTAGTAGTGAAGATGGCGCCAAAATCTCTGTCAGGGAGTGAGGGAGAGAGAAATGCAGCGCCGGGCGGGAACACCAGCAGTAGATGGCGCCCGGAGCTGGGGGAGGGGCTACAGGTCAGCGCCTTCTTCCCTATGCTTGGCCTCACCACCGGGTACTATGGAGCCTATATTAAATGGATTTTAATAAATCTGCCCTGTGCTCCCTGCCCTGGTGGATATAGTGGGGTCCCTGTTCAGTACAGTGTCCACATCAGCGGTGTGGTCCGTCTCCTGGGACTGCGACCAGACCGCAATTTACCAGCAGGTCCCACCTGGGGAACCCTCTTACCTCCTCCCTGATGTGCAGCCACGCGAGCCAGAGGAGCGTCAGCGGTGTGTGCTTGAAGTCCGGTGCGCCTCCGCTACAAATACCCGGGAACCAGGCCACGGGAGTATGCAGCGCTGCTGGGAGAGGTGATGGAGCCGCAGCACAGCATGTCAGAATGACATAGAAAGTGCCCTTGAAGTCTTCTTAAAAAGCTCTTTTCAGGGCTGCCTATCGCAGCCCCCCCTGTTAGTGACCTGCTTAGCAGGCACCAACTTACAAACTGAGCTCCAGTGCCTGGAGGCGGGGCTATAGAGGAAGCAGTGCAATGCATCCTGGGAACAGTAAAGCTTTAGCCTGTTGGTACCTTGGATCAAGAGCCAACTCTACACCCCGATGTTATTCCCTGTGGAATACCAGTGTACCCCGCTGCAGAAAGAGATAATAGCATACCAACATTTTACACATAAAAATCGGTTCAAATTGGAAAAGGGGGCATGGCCACGGGTAAAGGAGGCGTGGTCATGCCCCTTTTCCTATACTTTCAATGGAAGTTTGGAGAGCCAAATATCGGTACAGACCATAAAAAAAAAGGTGCTGTACCTATTAAAAAGGTACAGTTGGAGGGTATGTAATAGCAGTGACAATCTGGCCTTTGTCTCACTAGTTCACAACAGGGCTGGATTAAGGGTTGTGGGGGCCCCGAGGCAACAAAATTGTAGGGGCCTCCACCTAAAAAAATACAAAACATACAGATACTGTATACACAGAAACAGACAGAGACCACACACATAGACAGAGACACACACACATAGACAGAGATACACACACTTATACCCCTTTCACATTGCACAAATAACCCGGTATCGACACAGCATATTGCCGTGTAGACACGGGTCAGTGTGCGATGTGAAAGCACTCTGCCGGAATTAGCGGGTCGCCTGACCCGGTAATTCAACCCGGTATAAAAGAAGGATTATACCCGGGTTGAATACTGGGTCAGGTGCAGTGTGAATGGGAGCCGCGTCGATGCGACACGGTTCCCATTCACAGCATAGGGAGAGGCGGCGCAGGAGATGAGCTCATCTCCCAGCGCCGCCTCCAACCCCGCCCTGCTGCTGCTGCACCCTACCGCTGCTATGGCAACCAACCCGGTATATTGCCGGGTCGGAAAGCCACCATAGCAGAGCAAATGCCGGATCCCACCCGGTAAGGACACGTTTCTCTTACCGGGTGGGATCCAGCATTTGTGATCTGGATGCGGTATTAACTAGGGTTCTCACCCACAGCAGTGTCATTCCCAGCCAGATGTTCTCACTCATCCACAATCATCAGCCACATTTCTCTGACGTCCTAGTGGATGCTGGGTACTCCGTAAGGACCGTGGGGAATAGACGGGCTCCGCAGGAGACTGGGCACTTCTTTAAAGAAAAGATTAGGTACTACATCTGGTGTGCACTGGCTCCTCCCTCTATGCCCCTCCTCCAGACCTCAGTTAGAATCTGTGCCCGGCCTGAGCTGGATGCACTTAGTGGGCTCTCCTGAGTTCACTAAAAAGAAAAGTATTTGTTAGGTTTTTTATTTTCAGTGAGATCTGCTGGCAACAGACTCACTGCTACGTGGGACTTAGGGGAGAGAAGCAAACCTACCTGCTTGCAGCTAGCTTGTGCTTCTAGGCTACTGGACACCATTAGCTCCAGAGGGATCGAACACAGGGCCCGACCTCGATCGTCCGTTCCCGGAGCCGCGCCGCCGTCCCCCTTGCAGAGCCAGAAGACGGAAGAAACCGGAGGAAATCGGCGGCTGAAGACTTCGGTCTTCAATAAGGTAGCGCACAGCACTGCAGCTGTGCGCCATTGCTCCCACAGCACACCACACGCTCCGGTCACTGGTGGGTGCAGGGCGCTGGGGGGGGGGGGGGGGGGGCGCCCTGGGCTGCAATTAATAAACCTTTTGGCAATAAAAAGCACATAATACAGTGTTTAACACTGTATATGTGCAGAAACCCCCACCATTAACGTTATAAAAAGCGGGAGAAGCCCGCCGTTGAAGGGGCGGGGCTATCTCCCTCAGCACAGCCAGCGCCATTTTCTCTTCACAGCTCCGCTGGAAGGACGCTCCCCAGGCTATCCCCTGCAGTATACACTACAGAAAGGGTACAAAAGAGAGGGGGGGCACATAAATTTAGGCGCAAATTGTGATATAAGCAGCTATAGGGGGAAAATTCACTTTGTGTATAGTGTATATCCCTCTGTTATATAGCGCTCTGGTGTGTGCTGGCATACTCTCTCTCTGTCTCCCCAAAGCACTTTGTGGGGTCCTGTCCTCAGTCAGAGCAATCCCTGTGTGTGTGTGTGGTGTGTCGGTACGGCTGTGTCGACATGTTTGATGAGGACGCTTACGTGGAGGCGGAGCAGGTGCCGATAAGTGTGATGTCGCCCCCTGCGGGGCCGACACCTGAGTGGATGGATATGTGGAAGGTATTAACCGACAGTGTCAACTCCTTGCATAAAAGGTTCGATGATGCAGCTTTGGGACAGCCGGCATCTCAGCCCGCGCCTGCCCAGGCATCTCAGAGGCCGTCAGGGGCTCAAAAACGCCCGCTACCTCAGATGGCAGACACAGATGTCGACACGGAGTCTGACTCCAGTGTCGACGAGGATGAGACAAATATACAATCCACTAGGGCCATCCGATGCATGATTACGGCAATGAAAAATGTGTTGCACATTTCTGACATTAACCCGGTTACCACAAAAAAGGGTATTATGTTTGGGGAGAAAAAGCAGCCAGTGACTTTTCCCCCATCTGATGAGTTAAATGAATTGTGTGAAGAAGCGTGGGGTTCCCCAGATAAGAAACTAGTAATTTCTAAGCGGTTACTAATGGCGTACTCTTTCCCGCCAACGGATAGGTTACGCTGGGAGACATCCCCTAAGGTGGACAAGGCGCTCACACGCTTATCAAAAAAGGTGGCACTGCCTTCTCAGGATACGGCCGCCTTAAAGGAGCCTGCAGATAGAAAGCAGGAGGCTATCCTGAAGTCTGTGTATACACACTCAGGTACTATACTGAGACCTGCTATTGCTTCAGCATGGATGTGTAGTGCTGCAGCAGCGTGGTCTGATTCCCTGTCTGATAACATTGATTCCCTTGACAGGGACACTATATTGCTAACCATAGAGCATATTAAAGACGTAGTCTTATATATGAGAGATGCACAGAGGGACATTTGCCGGCTGGCATCTAGAATTAATGCAATGTCCATTTCTGCCAGGAGAGTATTATGGACTCGGCAGTGGACAGGTGATGCTGATTCTAAAAGGCACATGGAAATTTTGCCTTATAAGGGTGAGGAATTGTTTGGGGACGGTCTTTCGGACCTCGTATCCACAGCAACAGCTGGGAAGTCGACTTTTTTACCTCAGGTTCCCTCACAGCCTAAGAAAGCACCGTATTATCAAGTACAGTCCTTTCGGCCTCAGAAAGCAAGCGGGTTAGAGGCGCGTCCTTTCTGCCCAGAGGCAGGGGTAGAGGGAAAAAGCTGCACCATACAGCCAGTTCCCAAGAACAAAAATCCTCCCCTGCTTCCACTAAGTCCACCGCATGACGCTGGGGCTCCACATGTGGAGCCAGGTGCGGTGGGGGCCCGTCTCCGGAACTTCAGCGACCAGTGGGTTCGCTCACAGGTGGATCTCTGGGTTCTACAAGTGGTATCTCATTGATACAAGCTGGAGTTCGAGACGTCTCCCCCTCGCCGTTACCTCAAATCAGCCTTGCCAGCTACTCCCCAGGACAGGGAGGTAGTACTGGCGGCAATTCACAAGCTGTACCTCCAGCAGGTGATAATCAAAGTTCCCCTCCTTCAACAGGGACGGGGTTACTATTCCACAATGTTTGTGGTACCGAAACCAGACGGTTCGGTGAGACCCATTCTAAATTTTAAATCCTTGAACACTTATATAAGGAAGTTCAAGTTCAAAATGGAATCGCTCATGGCGGTTATTGCAAGCCTGGAAGAGGGGGATTACATGGTATCACTGGACATCAAGGATGCTTACCTACATGTCCCCATTTACCCACCTCACCAGGTGTACCTCCGTTTTGTGGTACAGGACTGCCATTACCAATTCCAGACGTTGCCGTTTGGTCTGTCCACGGCACCGAGGGTATTTACCAAAGTAATGGCCGAAATGATGATACTCCTTCGGAAGAAGGGAGTTATAATTATCCCGTACTTGGACGATCTCCTTATAAAGGCAAGGTCCAGGGAGCAGTTGTTGGTCGGAGTAGCACTATCTCAGGAAGTGCTACAACAGCACGGCTGGATTCTGAATATCCCAAAGTCGCAGCTGGTTCCTACGACGCGTCTGCTGTTCCTGGGTATGATTCTGGACACAGAACAGAAGAAGGTGTTTCTCCCGGAGGAGAAGGCCAAGGAGTTGTCATCTCTGGTCAGAGACCTCCTAAAACCAAAACAGGTGTCGGTGCATCACTGCACGCGAGTCCTGGGAAAGATGGTAGCTTCTTACGAGGCAATTCCATTCGGCAGGTTCCATGCAAGGATCTTTCAGTGGGATCTGTTAGACAAGTGGTCCGGATCGCACATCTTCAGATGCATCGGCTGATCACCCTGTCCCCGAGGGCCAGGGTGTCTCTGCTGTGGTGGCTGCAGAGTGCTCATCTTCTCGAAGGCCGCAGATTCGGCATACAGGACTGGGTCCTGGTGACCACGGATGCAAGCCTCCGAGGTTGGGGGGCAGTCACTCAGGGAAGAAACTTCCAAGGACAATGGTCGAGTCAGGAGGCTTCCCTACACATAAATATTCTGGAACTAAGGGCCATTTACAATGCCCTGAGTCAGGCAAAACCCCTGCTTCAAAACCAACCGGTGCTGATTCAGTCAGACAACATCACGGCGGTCGCCCATGTAAACCGACAGGGCAGCACAAGAAGCAGGATGGCGATGGCGGAAGCCACAAGGATTCTCCGATGGGCGGAAAATCACGTGATAGCACTGTCAGCAGTGTTCATTCCGGGAGTGGACAACTGGGAAGCAGACTTCCTCAGCAGGCACGACCTCCACCCGGGAGAGTGGGGACTTCATCCAGAAGTCTTCCAGCTGATTGTAAATCGTTGGGAAAGGCCACAGGTGGACATGATGGCGTCCCGCCTCAACAAAAAGCTAAAAAGATATTGCGCCAGGTCAAGGGACCCTCAGTCGATAGCTGTGGACGCTCTAGTGACACCGTGGGTGTACCAGTCGGTTTATGCGTTTCCTCCTCTTCCTCTCATACCAAAGGTACTGAGGATAATAAGAAAGAGAGGAGTAAGAACTATACTCATCGTTCCGGATTGGCCAAGAAGGACTTGGTACCCGGAACTACAAGAAATTATCTCAGAGGACCCTTGGCCTCTGCCTCTCAGACAGGACCTGCTACAGCAGGGGCCCTGTCTGTTCCAAGACTTACCGCGGCTGCGTTTGACGGCATGGCGGTTGAACGACGGATCCTGATGGAAAAGGGCATTCCGGTTGAAGTCATTCCTACGCTGTTAAAAGCTAGGAAGGATGTGACAGCAAAACATTATCACCGCATATGGCGAAAATATGTTGCTTGGTGTGAGGCTATGAAGGCCCCAACAGAAGAATTTCAGCTGGGTCGATTTCTGCACTTCCTACAGTCAGGAGTGACTATGGGCCTAAAATTGGGATCCATTAAAGTCCAGATTTCGGCCCTGTCTATTTTCTTTCAAAAAGAACTGGCTTCACTGCCTGAAGTTCAGATGTTTGTTAAGGGAGTGCTGCATATTCAGCCTCCTTTTGTGCCTCCAGTGGCACCTTGGGATCTCAACGTTGTGTTGGATTTCCTAAAATCACATTGGTTTGAGCCACTTCAGACCGTGGAGTTGAAATATCTCACGTGGAAAGTGGTCATGCTTTTGGCCTTGGCTTCGGCTAGGCGTGTGTCAGAATTGGCGGCTTTGTCATGTAAAAGCCCCTATCTGATCTTCCATATGGACATGGCAGAATTGAGGACTCGTCCCCAATTTCTCCCTAAGGTGGTATCAGCGTTTCATTTGAACCAACCTATTGTAGTGCCTGCGGCTACTCGGGACTTGGAGGCTTCCAAGTTGCTGGATGTAGTCCGGGCCCTGAAAATCTATGTTTCCAGGACGGCTAGAGTCAGAAAAACTGACTCGCTGTTTATCCTGCATGCACCCAACAAGCTGGGTGCTCCTGCTTCTAAGCAGACTATTGCTCGCTGGATCTGTAGCACGATTCAACTTGCACATTCAGCGGCTGGACTGCCGCATCCTAAATCAGTCAAAGCCCATTCCACAAGGAAGGTGGGCTCTTCTTGGGCGGCTGCCCGAGGGGTCTCGGCTTTACAACTTTGCCGAGCTGCTACTTGGTCGGAATCAAACACGTTTGCAAAATTCTACAAGTTTGATACCCTGGCGGAGGAGGACCTTGAGTTTGCTCATTCGGTGCTGCAGAGTCGTCCGCACTCTCCCGCCCGTTTGGGAGCTTTGGTATAATCCCCATGGTCCTTACGGAGCACCCAGCATCCACTAGGACGTCAGAGAAAATAATATTTTACTCACCGGTAAATCTATTTCCCGTAGTCCGTAGTGGATGCTGGGCGCCCGTCCCAAGTGCGGAATTCTGCAATACTTGTATATAGTTATTGCTTAACTATAGGGTTTTTTGTTCTGAGCCATCAGTTTAATGAGGCTCAGTTGTTGTTCATACTGTTAACTGGGTATAGTTATCACGAGTTGTACGGTGTGATTGGTGTGGCTGGTATGAGTCTTACCCTGGATTCCAAATCCTTTCCTTGTAATGTCAGCTCTTCCGGGCACAGTTTCCCTAACTGAGGTCTGGAGGAGGGGCATAGAGGGAGGAGCCAGTGCACACCAGATGTAGTACCTAATCTTTTCTTTAAAGAAGTGCCCAGTCTCCTGCGGAGCCCGTCTATTCCCCATCGTCCTTACGGAGTACCCAGCATCCACTACGGACTACGAGAAATAGATTTACCGGTGAGTAAAATCTTATTTTCACTGTCTGCACTCTAGCGGAGACATACATCAGGACTCACACACATCCTTGCAGGGGAGACAAAGCAGTACTAATTTGCGCAGTATTAGTGTCACTCACCCATCGGGAGCCAGTCACAGTTCCTGCACCCCCGTAAGATACACATCAGGAGTTCAGGACACACTTACATGTAACATCCATTGACTCCGCTGGAGTGCATATCCTCTGACTGGACGTGTGACACTGAAACACTGCAGTGTCACTCCCTGCTGCAAGGATGTGTGAATCATTATTTAAGTGCACTGATTTTCTACTAGGCTCCTGTCTCAATCTCTAGTCTACCTTTACAAAATGGACTGGCAGGTGACACTCCGTGGCTCAATCAGTGTGTGACTTAGTGCAGGGGGCGCGGTGGGCCCTGGAAGCAGCTCGGGCCCCATAGCAACCGCACCCCTTGCTCCCACGACAGTGGCGTAAGTTTATCCCAGTTGCCCGGAGGCAAGAAAAATATTGGTGCCCCCCCCATATATCATCCGTGAGCCAATAAGACAACGATTTGAGATCCGAGTAACACCGAGTAAAACCGAACCCACTCATCTCTAATTCTAACTACCTGTACATGAAGCTACTACAAAACCGTTGCAACTAGGCAGATCTATGTAGGGGTCCAACCACACACTACATAGATCTGCTCAGTCACTCACAATGCTGATTATTTCTCTGACAATTAATTTGCAAGTGTCATATCCAGGATTAGAACCCACAACCTTTTACACTGGTAGCATGCACCTTACTGATGGAGATATCTGCTCTTGCATGGGAAGTATGAGAATTCTAACTATATGAAGTTACGTGTAATTGTCAGAGAAATAACTTCATATAGTTAGAATTCTCATGTTTCCTTTATAGGAGCAAATAGCTTCATCAGTAAGTTGTCTGCTTCCAGTGTATCTATAATAAAGGTGTGATTTGTAAGGTGCAGTGACTAGTGGGGAAGTCGGCTACGGAAGAGATACCGGCTGCTGTCAATTAACTTAATTGATTAATGTTGCTGAACACACGGAACAGGAGGAGAGGTGCCCCCCTTCAAAGCAGGAGCCCGGCGGCAGCTGACTCCGTTGCCTCCCAGAGTTCTGCCTCTGTCCCACGTTAGTTACGCCACTGTTAGTAATTAACATTTATCAGTTTTGCTGATGCATCTTGTGTGCTTTTGCAATGCAAATACACTGGAGCAAAGTTTGTTGTGATGCTGAGTCGAATGCAACTCCATGTGCCGGTAATTGTGCATAACTGTGTGATAATGGTGTATGGGCCCGATTCAGGCAAGGTAGCAAAACTATAACTCTTTTCGCTAGCATCTGGGGGGCCGCCCAGCACAGGGCAAGGCTGCCCCACATGCAGGGTCCTGCCCCCGCCCCTGCATGATTAGGGTTGCCCCCACCCACACAGCCTAACTGTGAAGGCAGTCAGAGGTCATCCATCTCTTGGGTCACAGCGGCTGTGTGTGTTGTCACGGAGCCCCCACAGCCCGCCCCGCAAACAGTCAGTCTGCGTTGTCCAGACCGCCCCCCCCCCCCCCCTGTGTTGCATCAATATCTGCAAATCACAGCGTCTATGCTCCATTGACGCCCCTCATCGGCTCTTAAACGGTGATCGCATGCGCAGAACACCGCCGTGCGTGCATGCGAAGAAGTACGGAAATCGGCAAATAGCAATTTCCACACTTCTGCTGGGCTTGTTGAATTAGCCCCTATATGTGTGTGGTACTAATTGGATGTTTATATGTAAGCTCAGTTTAGAGAGGGTGTGTCGAGGTCATGTTGATGGATTTCAGAGTTATGCACTGTGTACATGTATGTGAGCCTGTTTCACCATGGATCTCTTGCACATCTGTGAAACCAAGCACATGGATATACTGTATACATATAAATTAACATTTGCGCTAATATACATGCATTTAGGACCTGATGTAGAGGTGCATACAAGGATGTGCCAGAATACCCACATGTACACAGAAAAGCAGAGTAGAGGCATAAACTTCACACGTCCAGATGCATCCGCACATCATTCAAGCCCACTTATCTAAATAAATAATGACTCTGACAACCAAATGTGGCGTGAAAGGGGTCGGCTTTTATTGACTGAGAGGAAGGCCTATTAAATCTAAACTTGGATGAAAAACTCCCTCTCTAACTAAGGTGGCGGGGAGAAGAACGGTTAAAATATTTATCACACATACAGTGGCGTAAGTTTGCCACAGTTGCCCGGAGGCAAGATAAATATTGGTGCCCCTCTATTTCCTATTTTAAGATAAATATATGTATGTATGTGTGTGCGCGCGCGTGTGTGTGTGTGTGTGTGTGTGTGTGTGTGGTTTTGTGGTGTGTGTGTGTGTGTGTGTGTGTGTGTGTGTGTGTGTGTGTGTGTGTGTGTGTGTGTGTGTGTATGTATGGATTGTCCTGAAAAAAATTTATATACTGTATTTATACATTTAATTGTCTTTTATTTTAAATCACACATTTCCTAGCAGTCATACCCAGGATTAGAACCCAGGATTTGTTATACTAACAGCAGACACTTTACTGATGGAGTTATTTTCTCCTGTAGTGGAAGCAAGAGAATTCTAACTATATGAAGTTACGTGTAATTGTCAGAGAAGTATCTTCATATAGTTAAAATTCTCATATTTCCTGTACAGCTTCATCAGTAAGGTGTCTGCTTCCAGTGTAATAGGTTGTGGTTTCTAATCCTGGGTGTGATACTTGTAAAATGTGTATATTCAGTATAATAAAGATGGTGTGATCTGTAAGGTGCAGGGACCAATGAGGAAGTCGGCCACTGAAAAGACAGCAACAGCTATCAATTAACTTAATTCAATGGTGTCACAGAATGGGAGGAGAGGTGCCCCCCTTCAGAGCAGGAGCCCGGCGGCAGATGACTCCGTTGCCTCCCAGAGTTCTGCCTCTGCACACATAGCATAAAGCAGACAGCACATGAAAATAAAATATCTCAAAATTACCATTGAAATAATATCCTAAATGTTGGAGGGCCTTCTGCCCACATGTTCCGGGATCGGCCTTCTGCCCAAATGTTCAGGGATCAGCCTTCTGCCACCATCCCTGACCATCCCGAATCTAATGCAACTATGGGCCATCTGCCTTTTCCTCCATGGCCAGGGGTCGACCTCCTGCCACTACCCCTGCCACAACACAACTCGTAAGGACAGAGCTAAATTCCGCCCCTACGGAATAAGAAATTGGGCCACCAGCCCCAAGATCCACGTATGCTGCTCCCCAACTAATAGCATATGGGCTCACCTGGTACGGTGATGCCCATAGTAAAATTATAAAATTAAGCAAAACTCAATTCCAAAACTTAAGCAAATTAAACCTAATAAATCAAAATTAAATAACCGTTCTGAACCGGCCAACTGCCAGGTTCCTCCATACCTGCCACCGCCACCAAAAACCCTAAACTCAACGAACAAACAGGACCTCGAGACTCAGATGATGTCTTCAAAATATGGGCAGACCTGCAGCTGACAGGTAAACCCCATCTGACCAGTACAGCTCAATCGCACCCGGGCTAAAAGCTCATCGTCAAACCCTCCGGGGCACTATGTCCAAATAGATGACAATACAAGCAGGCCAGTCGGTCACCAACTGCAAAGGATGGCGCCGAATTTCACAGCACATGCTAGGCTAGACCTACGCCCTAAATCGTTGCCCTCACAATGCACAGGAAAAAATGTATAACCCAAACTAACCACAGCCGACAGCAACCATTCACAGAAACTGTCCCACCAGAGGCCCCTGCGCCCCCAGCCAGTGCATGGGCTGCAGCTCCGTGAACCTCTCAACATCACTGGCCACAGATGAAATGGATAGCCAGTAAAACTAAGAATGGCCAATCAACCAAACAATTAGCGGATCTAGCCGCCGTCCTGTAAAAGAATTGTGTATAAAGGCATGAATAAGTGGAAACTCTTACCTAACATGAGGCTGAAAAAACCTAACCATGACAGGATGATGGGGAGGGAGGGGGAGTTGGGTCACCCAATTTGACTTGAGGCAAAAACAAAATATCCATCAGCCGGCAAAAGCCGCAATTAAAACCGACGGTAAAACAAAAATTCCTCAATGCCCCCACAATCGCAAAGGCGATTGCGACGAGCGGCTAATCCTCAAAGGGGCGCACTGCCAGGGGAAGGCCTGATATAGCATCTAACTGCACCAAACCTCCCCCTACCCAGTGCCCGGATCTCGACTTCGGACCAACCTGCCACAGCGGTGGCAGAAACAGCGCCGATGCGGAAAGAGTGAGTCCCATAATCGACCGGTGACAGACCCAGGTCCAATAAACAGCGCTCCAACAACCGACAGGAAATGGTACCTAGTTAGTGGGGAACCGTCACTATGAACAAGCCCCCCGTCAGGCGAATTAGGCAGAAAGCCTGAATGAGCCCTGGCCACTACCACCATGCAAATGTGGCGTATAATGGCCCGACCCACACGGACCCACCGCCCCCTTCCCACTACGTCGGTCTTGGGACGCTGAATCTTGCACCATAAACCGTCGGGTTGTACGACGCCCTGGCTCGTCAGCATGGGCGAAGCTGCAGCACGGGAGCGCGCCACCAGCTCGCCCACCCTGAACACACCACGATCACCCAACACAAAACCATCCTGAAAAGGCGAACTTCGCAGTCCGAGGAGCCGATCCTCCCCAGTGACCCCAAAACCCGCCTCAACAAGAAAACAGCGCCAGGAAAAGGACGTAGTAAAGTCCCTCTCCCTGTAAAGACGCAAAAGCGTGATATGCCCGCACGCACCCGTCCGACATACGTACGCGACGATCCGTTGCCATAAAATCGCTAAACGAAGACAAAAATTAATTCAGGAAAGGTCTTACCCTTATGGCCCCTTTCCCGCAGGACACGGTTCCAGCGCTCCCCAAAAAGCCAAATAAGTCGCATATGTTGTCAGGTACCTAATGCACAGAATCAGGACCTTCATCACCCCAAGAACATGCCAAGGGAGCTAACCGGCCAAAGCGTAACCCCTCAAACGGGAAAGGGGGCATCACCCATTCCGTTACGGACATCCGGAACATGTTTGGCTCACAACGTGATGTTGTTCACCAAACGTGTCAAAACTATTTTGGCAAGAACCCTAAATACCTGCGAGGAAGTAGACCTCAGTCTCATTATGGCAAAGACAACTCCTGTGTGGTCACGCTCCAATCTAACCTCCTTAGTGCGCAGGCAGTGGTCCCATACTTCCAATGCCATTTTCCAACGCCAACCTAATAGGAAAATGCAGAGCAACCCCAGTTTCCTGTTAAACTATGGACAATCCAATCCCCCGGCTAACCCGCAGCGCACCCCCTATCCGAGGAATACGCACCAAAGCGAAAGGTCCCAGCGGCAATGTGATGTTAATCACAAACGTGTCAAAACTATTTGGGCAAGAACCCTAAATACCAGCAAGGAAGTAGACCTCTGTCTCTACAAGGCAAAGACCACGCCCATGTCATCACACGCAAATCTAACCTCCTCAGTGCACAGGCAGTGGTCCCATACTTCCAAAGCAATCTTCCAATGCCAACCTAATAGGAAAATGCAGAGCAACCCCAGTTTACTGTTAAGCTATGGACAATCCAATCCCCCGGCTAACTCGCAGCGCACCCCCTATCCGAGGAGTAAGCGCCAAAGCAAAAAGGTCCCTGCTGCGTCCATCAAAACTCCAAGACCATACTGGGCACAGCCGGTTGTAGCTACAATACATACCCCGTTACATTGGAAAAGAAAGGCGTCCCAAACGCGCAATTCCTACAAATCCCATTAAATAATCTCAAAATGCAGCAGACTTCTAATTCCTACTTTAGCTTTTAAATCCCTACAAAAACACCCTGCCGGTGAAGTCAAACGAACTCACTCTAAATAGCGCCGTCTGAAGAGCGCGTTTACCTGTAACTAGCGCTAACAATACCCCATCATGGAGACGGCACATATTATCTTCTGTATGCCTGCAAAGACCCGCCGGAGTATCAATATGGATACCCCAATACACCAAAGAATACATAGGACCCTCTGTCTTTTCACCCGCAATTGTCACTCTACAAACCTCGCAGTGTAGCAAAATCCTACCAATCCGAATAAGGCAGGGTAAAAGAAAAATCCTCCAGGTAGTGCATAATTTGAATACCCCAATACACCAAAGAAAACATAGGACCCTCTTTTTTTTCCCCGCAATAGGCACTCGAAAAAAATCAAACCATTCAAGCTAGTAGTTTAGCAGAAACATAGCGATCCGAATTCGGGGGGAGGTTAAAAGAAATTCCTCCAGGTAGTGCAAAATTCCCAGCTCCCCCGAGGCCTCTTGTAAACCCAGTATAAGAATGTGCTAAAAAATGCAAACTACGCGCAAGAAATTGAACAACCAATGGGCAAAAATACGAAACGCCGACGGGTGCAAAGGAAGGAGGTTGAAATCCGACTCGACAACCAATACGCACATGAGCGTCCCACTGCCAAACAATCTGACCCTCTCCAATGCAGAGTCAAAGGACATGCAAACCACCCTACAATGTACCCCCGGGACAGCATCATTCACTGATGCACCCTAAATGATCTGAAGGATCCTGCATAAGCCCAAAGGTCCCATCGACCTTTCACGGGATAACCCCCACCGGTGATAGCATGAAGTCCCAACTGAGAGCCACCCGACAGGCCCCACCATGCATCCGAAATGAACCACAGCAGAGACCGCAGCCTTCGAAAAGTTCGGGAAATACGCGCAGAGCTTAAGTGCCACATGAAACAGACCGGAATTGACTAGCAATATGTAAGGGGAAGCCAACAGTAAAACCTGGTCGCGGCAACCACACGTCGGCCTGACGCGGATATCTACACCGCCCGGGGAAAAGCGCCAGCTATTTAATCGGAGAGGGAGCCTTACCCCACGACGGAGCCCAGAGGACCACGGTTCAGCCGAGATAACTGCGTAGCAGCCCCCTTTTGTCGCTAGATTGCTGCAGCCTTAGATAGCGTGGCTCCCCGCCACACCTAATGACGGAGTGCCGAAACGACACTTCCCTTCCAACTCACACTGGCCAATGTGACATGCAAAGCAGTTACCGCTCCCCGCACGTGACGGGCCAGCCCTAAAGCTATAGCACCACGGGCCAGGCAGCTTCCCACAACTATAAAGCCGTAACCTTCAGTCGCGACTCCGGCGACCTGGGTAACGAGAAAATGCCGCACCCATGTTGCTAACGTATAAAAACCTCATCATATTGTCTCCGCTTATCCCCAATATGTAGTGAAACTAATATGAATCAGAGATCGGTAGCGCGTCACCCTCCTATATTCCCAGGGCCGAAAATTCAAGCAACAAACCGCAAATATACACTTCCATCTAACCCCCTTCTGATAAAAACGGAATGTATCTGCCCCCTGTCCAATCTTCATCGCTGCTAGCAACGCTCCTATAATCACTGGTCAGTGTGAATATAGTAGTAAACGACCGTCCCGTAACCGGTCCCGAGTAAGCCAGGGAAGAGTAAATAACCCGCCGTATGTGCTTCTTCCTACTGCGCTGAGTGGAACTCTTACCCGTACACCTGCTTGCACCCGAGGATGAGGACCGGGTACCAGAGTCCACTCCACTACCGAGGCTACCCACACTCACCCTGGACCAGTCCAGATCCTAAGAAGACTCACCATCCTGCGCAGCCACGGCCGCAGACGCTGTTTCGCATTGCCCACGTACGGACGCTACCCCTCTGTCCATGGCGATTTGCGACCTGTGCTCTGTGGAAACAAAAGAGACATCATTCCCGGAAGCAGGCGCCCCGCTCAGGCCGGAAACCAGGCCCAGGCAACCAGATAAATGTATTGATGTCAACACCGGGTATACCCCGTCGGCATCAAGGACCCCAATGAGCCCACGCAGTCTACTGCCGAAGGGCCCTACGACAAGCTAATCCTGGCCTGTGTGCGCCACCTAATCCGCCTATTACTGGCATTACCGCATGCGCCTAAACCCTGCGCGCTCCCATCCTCAGAAGTGGTCTGGCATCTGTCTCAGTAGCGCCATGAGCGGGCTCCCCAGCACAAACTGCTAAAGGAGCTAGACTATCTCGCCCAGACCTCCTGTCAGCACTACCCTGAGTCCCCTTGAGATGAGTGCGGCCTGTTCCACCAGCCAGGAGCGCACGCGCTCCCCAGCCCGGCCAGGCGCTGCACTTCGCCGGACTCCGCAGCTCGGCGGCCCACACCGGCAACGGAGCACTTGTCTGAGCACCCTGGCCTGCTGGCTGTCGCCCCATGCCACTACTGAGCCGTCTGCAGCAGCCGGCGCCGAAGACGCTCCCCGCGGCTGCACACGCGCCGGAGAGCAAGCCCGCCCCCGGACGCCCGTGTCACTTCTGTCCCCCGCGCCTCATGCCTGACTCAGCCTGCTCGGCATTAAACAACGGCTGCCAAGCGCGCGAGCAGACCCGCGCCGTGTCAGCCGGCACTAACAGCCTGCTGGACATATTCAGTACAACAATTATAGGAAAAGAAGGTAAAGAAATATAAAGTAAGAGAAGCAAGAGAATACGTATGAGAGAGAGAGAGAGAGAGAGAGAGAGAGAGAGAGAGAGAGAGAGAGAAATGGAGCAGAGAATAGATAGAAAACACAGAGTAAACCAGTTAATAATAATACAGTACAGAATCACACTACTTATCAGTCCAACGATAAAACTGGAAAGAGGCAGAAACTTCTAGGCTGAATTCTTACATCCCTAGCAGCACCACCCCTGACTCTATCACCACCAATCAAATCCAAACAGCCCATACACAATGTTCCACCCCCAAAAGCCTTAACCCCTGACAAGCCACAGTGATGCTTTGGCTGACATGCTAAAATGCCCAGTCCGGTGAGTTTATGCTGTTCTGGCACACAGGATGCCCTACACAGTCTTTCTGAGGAATGGGAGGCATGAAATTAAATTTCTCATACGTCCCAGAGGATGCTGGGGTCCACTTCAGTACCATGTGGTATAGACGGTTCCGCAGGAGCCATGGGCACTTTAAGACTTTTCAAAGGGGGTGAACTGGCTCCTCCCTCTATGCCCCTCCTCTAGACCTCAGTTTTAGAAATGTGCCCAGGCAGACTGGTTACACTCCAGGGGAGCTCTACTGAGTTTCTCTGAAAAGACTATGTTAGGTTTTTTATTTTCAGGGAGGACTGCTGGCAACAGTCTCCCTGCTTTGTAGGACTGAGGGGGCAGAAGTAGGAACTAACTTCCTGAAGAGTTTCATGGCTCTGCTTCTGGTTGACAGGACACCATTAGTTCCTGAAGGGTACTGAATGCTAGACAAAACAGAGTTTATCCTGCACCAGACTAAATATGATTAATTAATTTGATAACGAAAACCAACTAAACAAAAAAAACAATTAAACCCGCATCAGCGGCTATTTTGACGTTGGAGGTGCTCCTAGGAATATGTACCAGATACATGTTAATTCAGTGGGAGTGGAAGAACCCACATCTCACCAAAAGAAAAGAAATTCCTTTGTTTGGAGCACTCTTTTAAACATTAAATGTGAATTGAAATGAAAAATTGAATTTATTAACACTTAACTTTTATTATTCCTTACTTAACTAAAATTTGAAAGGGATTGGTATATATATCTCAAATTATTGTATCCCTATATAAACAGTGGTAGAATATAAAATAGGAGCAAAAACAATAGTGAATTATATATTGATGTGATTGCTCAAATAGTAAAATAAAAGTGATAGTAATCTATCCGACCATTCAGACAGACAGCAGCGGTGATTTTTCTATACTCTCATATGGTCAGAGGATTCATGGCCATTGGAGTATCACCAGTGAGTTCAGACTATTAATATGCGTCTGAGTTTCATCAAGCGGTGTACCTCTTTCTATATGAATTCATTGGATCGGCTAATCCCCCGACCTTAATCAAAATTATACACAAAGAAGGGACTGATCCTTTATCATGTAACAGAAATATTATCCATATCTAGTATTATGGCATATGTTGTATCATAATTGTATGGAGCAGATATAGATGCGTAAATAGCCACCTTGTATTGGGGCTAAATTCCAATCACTAAATAACAAGATCATATGAGTCAATAGACATTCAGTAACATTCAAAATAAACAGAGTATGCATTGCAATTCTGTAATTTGTTCAAAAATTAATAATCCAAGATCTGGAAGTACATTGCTACATAGTCAGTGGATGTGTTGTATACCAAATATGGAGGGAAGGGGGAAAAAAGAGACAAAAAGATAGACACTCTAGTCGAATGATCCCATCTGCTGTCCAACCTCATCCAAGAGCGGAGGAAAGATGAGAGTAGGACCGTCAACTGTGCCGTAGAAATGAGGAAACAGGCACTCTGGCTACGGGCCCCGTCGTGGTGTTAGATAGGCCCTGATGCTAATGAGCCTTGCAGGGTCTAAATGCGCCACTTGAGCCCGAGCCAGGGGCCGAAATATACTCTCAACAAAGATTATGAGTATTAAGTTAAAGATTATAAGTATTAAGATCAATACATCTGTTTTATTATCAAATTTAAGATATAGAAATCCTTATATTGGTATCTCTAATGTAAATATAACCACCTTGGTTGCACCTTGCCAATTGCCATATTTTTCAAAAAGCGGTATATACTTATTAAGAAAAAATTAATTAAGAAAAAAAGGCTGCTAGGTGAGCAAGCCCAGGTGGTGAAACGTACGTCCTACTAATTACGGCCTCACACACGGTCTCCTCACTGCAGGGGGAGCCGTGATCAGCGGCAGCAGCGTTCAGCCATCAAGCGGTGGTAATTCACTGACCAAAAGCCGGCAGCGGGGAAAACCATGACCAGCAGCAGTAGCCTTTAATGACCTAGCGGCTGGGATCTACGGACCGCCATGACCGGCGGTGAGGTATAGTGAGTTACACTTCAGAGACAACGATCTGGTACTCCTCACAATCCCTGTCCTCTCTCCCTGCTTCTTTTCACGGACGGACAGTTGATACCCGGTGGCGCATCCGGACCCTGCAAGGCTCATTAGCATCAGGGCCCGCCTAACACCACCTACGGGTTTTCAAGGTACCCTCCGCTTTTTTCCTTAATTCTTGGCACAGCCCACGATCCCACTCTCATCTGTCCTCCGCTCTAATTGATGAGGCCAGACAGCAGATGGGAATAGTGAACTGGAGTGCCTACTATCCTTTTTTCGGTCTATATATGGGTATATCTCTACCAGAATTTTTTCTTAATTAATTTTTTCTTAATAAGTATATACCGCTTTTTGAAAAATATGGCAATTGGCAGGGTACTGAATGCTAGCTGTGCCTAGATGCTCACTCCCACAGCACGCCGTCACCCCCCTTGCAGAGCCAGAAGTCAGAAGATAGGTGAGTGTTAGAAGAGAGATCTTCAATCAAGGTGATGGCTAAAGGTACCGCACGGCCGGCAGGAGCACAGCGCACCATACTGCCCACACAACACAGGCACTGCAGGGTGCAGGGTGCGCGGGGGGGGGCGCCCTGGGCAGCATGAAACCTTAAAAAACTGGTAGAAAAGGGGCATAAGATGCCGAGGCACAGCCCTACCCCCACCAGTATAAATCTAGTTATCAGATTCTCTGAGGAGAAACGCACCATTGCGGGGGCGGAGCTTCCCCCTCAGTCTGCCAGCACACTGCTCAGCGCCATTTTCTCTCTCTCCTCAGGCTGCAGAGACAACGCTGGTCCTCCTCCACTACTGAATACTAGTATCAGGGTGCAAAACAGGGGGGGGGGGGGGGCACAGTGAAATTGGTGCTTTATATTGTGTATTTGCATCATAAAAAACCGCTGCATGTCAGTGGGCATTTTATGTTTCACAGGCATTGTGTTACTGGCGCTGGGTTTGTGAACTGGCTGCTCCTATCTGTGTCCTTCTGACAGATTTTACTGTGGGTCTGTCTCCTATAAGTCCCGGAGTGTCTGTGGTGTGATTGTGCACGTGTGTGACATGTTTGTGGCAGGGAGTTCTTCCCCTGAGGGAGCCATTTTAGGGACACAGAGTTGTAATGTGGTGGCACTGCCGGCACACCACGAGCCTGAATGGGTGAAAGTGTGAATCATATCAGTAGGAGATTAGATAAGTCTGAGTCTCATGCAGAAAGCTGGAGAAAATCAGTGGAAGATGTGATTTTTCAGGGTTCTGCTTTCTCATCCACCTCTGGGTCACATAAGAGACCGTCTGCAAACATTGTACATACTGATACCGACACGGACTCTGATTCCTGTGTCGACAATAGTGATTCCAGGGAAATAGATCGTAAATTGGCAAAAAGCATACAATATATGATTGTTGCTATAAAGGAGGTTTTAGAAGTTACAGAATCCCCTACTGTACCTCAGAAGAAGGCTTATTTCTATAAGGAAAAGAAATGTAAGGTAACTTTCCCTCCTTCCCACGAGCTAAATACTCTTTTTGAGGGAGTTTGGGTGAATCCTGAAAAGAAATTTCATATTCCCAAAAGGATTCAGATTGCTTATCCTTTCCATCAGGAAAAGATGTTAGACAGTGCACTGTCGAGGTGACAAAAAAGGTGATTCTCCCTGCACCTGGGACGGCTTCACTAAAGGAATCGGCAGACCGCAAAATGGAGACTACGTTAAAATCTATTTATGTGGCCAATGGTACGCTGCACAGACCCACCATTGCTTGCGCGTGGGTGAGTCGTGCTATCGAAAAATGGTCAGATAACTTGTCATCGGAAATTGACACGATTGATAGAGACGAGATACTCCTAATGTTAGGTAATATCAAAGACGCTGCTGCATACATGCTGGAAGCTATGAAGTATATTGGACTCTTGGGTTCAACAGCCACTACCATGGCAGTATCGGCTCGGAGGGCGTTGTGGATTCACCAGTGGAATGCTGATGCAGGTTCCAAAAGAAATATGGAGGCTCTCCCGTATAAAGGTGAGACCTTGTTTAGTGATGGGCTGGATGCGTTAGTCTCAGCAGCTACCGCAGGTAAGTCGACATTCTTGCCTTATGCTCCTGCACCGGCGAAAAAGACACATCACTCTCACATGCAGTCCTTTCGGCTCACCGAATACAAAAAAGTCAAAGGTTCCCCCTTCTTTGCAGGTAGGGGAAGGGGAAAAGGAAAAAAATCTGCAGCGTCTCCAGGATCCCAGGAGCAGAAGTCAACCCCTGCTTCTGCCAAATCTGCAGCATGACGCTGGGGCTCCCTTGCGGGAAATCCGCTCGGGTGGGAGCACATCTGAAACTTTTCAGTCAAATCTGGATTCAATCTGGCCTGGACCCATGGGTCTTACAAATAGTGTCCCATGGGTACAAACTGGAGTTTCAAGACGTCCCCCCATGCCGATTTTTCAAATCGACCTTGCCAGCTTCTCTTCCAGAATGAGAGGCAGTAACAACGGCAATTCTAAAATTATGTCAGGATCAAGTCATTGTCCTGGTACCCTTGTCACAGCAAGGAGAAGGTTTTTATTCAAGCCTCTTCGTAGTTCCGAAGCCGGACGGCTCGGTCAGACCGATTTGAAACCTGAAAAAACTGAATCTCTACCTGAAAAGGTTCAAGTTCAAGATGGAATCCCTGAGGGCAGTGATTTCCAGTCTGGAGGACGGGGACTTCATGGTGTCAGTAGACATAAAGAATGCTTACCGAAGGTATTCACCAAGGTGATGGCGGAGATGATAGTCCTCCTTCGTCAAAAAGGAGTCAATATAATTCCTTATCTGGACGATCTCCTGATAAAAGCGAGATCCAGGGAACAGTTGGTGCAGAACATCGCACTCTCCCTGTCAATACTCCAACAACACGTTTGGATCATGAATTTTCCAAAGTCACAGTTGGAACCAACCACAAGATTGTCCTTTTTAGGGATGATTCTGGACACAGAAGTACAGAGAGTTTCTTCCAGTGGAAAAGGCTCTGGAAATCCAGAAAATGGTCAAACAAATATTGACACCAACAAGCGTGTCGATCCATCAATGCATTCGGTTGTAGCGGCCTACGAGGCCATACAGTTTGGCCGCTTTCATGCCAGAGTATTCCAGTGGGACCTGTTGGACCGGATCCCACCTACACATGCACCGGAAAATAATCTTGTCCCTCAGAGCCAGGATTTCGCTCCTGTGGTGGCTACGCAGTTCTCACCTATTAGAGGGACGCAGGTTCAGGATTCAGGACTGGGTCCTGGTAACCACAGATGCAAGTCTCCGAGGCTGGGGAGCTGTCACACAGGGGGAAAGCTTCCAAGGAAAATGGTCAAGTCAAGAAGCCTGCCTTCACATAAACGTTCTGGAATTGAGAGCCATGTACAACGGCCTTCTACAAGCGGTACATCTTCTTCAAGATCATCCGTGCAGATCCAGTCGGACAATGTAACAGCAGTAGTGTACATAAACAGACAAGGCGGAACGAAAGCAGAGCAGCAATGGCAGAGGTGACAAGAATTCTCCTCTGGGCAGAAAGACATGTAAGAGCTCTGTCAGCAATTTTCATTCCGGGAGTGGACAACTGGGAAGCAGACTTCCTCAGCAGACACGATCTCCATCCAGGAGAGTCGGCCTCCACCAAGAAGTCTTCGCAGAGGTGGCAAGTCTTTGGCAAGTCTTTGGGGAGTTCCTCAAGTAGACATGATGGCATCTCATCTAAACAAGAAGCTTCAGAGATATTGTTCCAGGTCGAGAGACCCTAAAGCAATAGCAGTGGATGCACTGGTGACCCAGTGGGTGTTTCGGTCGGTATACGTTTTCCCTCCACTTCCACTGATTCCAAAAGTTCTCAAGATAATAAGAAGAACAAGAGTTCGAGCAATCTTCATTGCCCCAGACTGGCCAAGGAGGGCTTGGTATCCAGATCTTCAGGAGTTACTCATGGAAGATCCTCGGCCTCTTCCTCCTCGAGAGGACCTACTACAGCAGGGGCCGTGTGTGTATCAAGACTTACCGCGGGTACGTTTGACGGCATGGCTGTTGAGCGCCGGATCCTAGCCCGAAATTGTATTCCCAAATAAGTCATTCTCACTCTTATTCAGGCCAGGAAGGGAGTAACGTCTAAACATTACCACCGTATTTGGAGAAAATATGTGTCTTGGTGTGAACCCAAGTAGGCTCCTACGAAAGGGTTTGAGTTGGGACGTTTTCTCCATTTTCTGCAGGCTGGTGTGGATGCGGGCCTTAGATTGGGATCAGTCAAGGTCCAGATTTCGGCCTTATCAGTTTTCTTTCAAAAACAATTGTCCTCCATTCCAGAAGTTCAGACGTTCGTGAAAGGGGTTCTGCACATCCAGCCTCCATTTGTGCCTCCAGTGGCACCATGGGACTTTAATGTGGTGTTGCAGTTCCTTCAATCAGATTGGTTTGAACCTCTGCAGTAGATAGAATTAAAGTTTCTCACTTGGAAAGTGGTGATGCTTTTGGCCTTGGCATCCACAAGGCGGGTGTCTGAGTTGGAGGCCTTGTCTCACAAGAGCCCTTTCCTGATCTTCCATGAAGATAGGGCGGAGTTAAGAACTCGCCAACAATTTCTTCCAAAGGTGGTTTCATCTTTCCACATAAACCAACCTATTGTGGTGCCAGTGGCTACTGACACTTTCAGTGAGTCAAAGTCTCTAGATGTGGTTAGAGCTTTGAAGAACAGCTCGGATACGGAAAACAGAGGCTCTGTTTGTCCTGTATGCCCCCAGCAGAGGGACGATTCAGCACGCTCATTCTACGGCAGGCTTGCCGGTACCGAAGTCGGTGAAGGTCCATTCTACTAGGAAGGTGGGCTCATCCTGGGCGGCTGCCCGGGGCGTCTCGGCTTTACAACTTTGCCGAGCAGCTACTTGGTCAGGGTCAAACACATTTGCTAAATTTTATAAGTTTGACATTTTGTCCGATGAGGACCTCAAGTTTGGTCAATCGGTGCTGCAGGGTCATCCACACTCTCCCGCCCGTACTGGAGCTTTGGTATAACCCCATGGTACTGAAGTGGATCCCAGCATCCTCTAGGACGTATGTGAAAACAGGATTTTAATACCTACCGGTAAATCCTTTTCTCCTAGTAGGTAGAGGATGCTGGGCGCCTGACCCAGTGCGTACTTTACCTGCAGTTTTGTTCATTATAGTTACACAAGTTATGTTACATTTGTTTTCAGCATGTTGCTGCAAATGGTTCATGCCTGTTGGCGTGTGTTATGTTGAATGCCATGTTGTGCGGCATGGTTGAGGTGTGAGCTGGTATGAATCTCACCATTAGTATAAAAGTAAATCCTTTCCTCGTAATGTCCGTCTCCCTGGGCACAGTTCCTATAACTGAGGTCTGGAGGAGGGGCATAGAGGGAGGAGCCAGTTCACACCCTTTGAAAAGTCTTAAAGTGCCCATGGCTCCTGCGGAACCGTCTATACCCCCATGGTCATGAAGTGGACCCCAGCATCCTCTACGGACTAGGAGAAATGGATTTACCGGTAGGTATTAAAATCCTGTTTTTGTTACACCCCTGTGCAAAAATGTTATTTTTTCAAATACTGTATCTGCATCAGATGTATTTCACCCCAGCCATACTGAATATAATGAGAAAGAATTAATGCTGTATGCACTACAGTGCTCTCTTTTTTAGCCCTACATTTTTGTCACTTAAGGGCCCCATACACTAGAACGATATGTCTGTGGCTGAAGTCGGAGGCGATTTCCCTTGAAGTCTCCCGGGAGCTAACCGGGAGTGGTTTCATATGATTCCAAACGATTTGGAACATTTTGCATATGCGATATATCGTATGCGATCCCAGCAATGCCTGCGGGAATCGACCTATCACGAGTGCAGCACTAACGATCTAGGGCAGGCATGTCCAAACTGCGGCCCTCCAGCTGTTGTGAAACTACATATCCCAGCATGCCCTAACACAGCTTTGCTGTCAGTGAATGCTAAAGCTGTGTCAGGGCATGCTGGGATGTGGAGTTTTTCAACAGCTGGAGGGCCGCAGTTTGGACATGCCTTATCTAGGGATCCGATCCGACCCTCGCGGGAAAGCGCATCGGATTGGAAACACCTCCAAAATGCCCAATTTCACCCGATATATCGGCCCGAATGCCCTAAATTGGCTGAAATTGGGCATTATCGTTCTAGTGTATGGGGCCCTTAAGGAGGTGATCCAATTAGCCGCAAGGTTCCATAGGTTATGTAGCCCGGAAAATATTGTTTGTTTAACTCGCACCCCATATGGGTACAATCCATGACCATACCGTCAGGGCCAGAAATCTACATACTCTATAATGTATCCAACACCATGGGGTATATTTACTAAAGGTTGATTTTGTTTGTTTTTGTTCGATGTTAGATCGATGTTAAAGTGATTTTAATCAATGTTGGGCTTCCAGGGTTAAAACACATTTACTAGCAGATTATGTTTTTATATTAATTTTTAAATGTAATTAAATGTGTGTTTTAACCCTGGAAGCCCAATATAGATTAACATCAATTTAACATCACTCTAACATCGAACAAAAACAAACAAAATTGACCTTTAGTAAATAGGGATCCGGTCTTTATGTCGACAGTAAGCAGGTCGACACTGTCTAGGTCGACCACTATTGGTCGACAGTAAGTAGCTCAACGTGGTTTCTAGGTTGACCGGGACTCTAGGTCGACATGTTCTAGGTCGACATGACAAAAGGTCGACATATTTAAAAATATATACAGGTTGAGTATCCCATATCCAAATATCCGAAATACGGAATATTCCGAAATACGGACTTTTTTGAGTGAGAGTGAGATGGTGAAACTTTTGTTTTTTGATGGCTCAATGTACACAAAGCTTGTTTAATACACAAAGTTATTAAAAATATTGTATTAAATGACCTTCAGGTTGTGTGTATAAGGTGTATAAGAAACATAAAATGGATTGTGTGAATGTACACACACTTTGTTTAATGCACAAAGTTATAAAAAATATTGGCTAAAATGACATTCAGGCTGTGTGTATAAGGTGTATATGAAACATAAATACATTCTGTGCTTAGACTTGGGTCCCATCACCATGATATCTCATTATGGTATGCAATTATTCCAAAATACGGAAAAATCCCATATCCAAAATACCTCTGGTCCCAAGCATTTTGGATAAGGGATACTCAACCTGTATATATTTTATTTCATTTTTTTCATTTTTTTGAACTTTTCATACTTTATGATCCACGTGGACTACAACTGGGAACGGTAACCTGGGGACATGGTGCACTAAGTTGGGTTCCCGGTCACTGTACGGAGAAAATGACACCAAAAGAAGAAAAAAAAACTCATGTCAACCTTTTCTCATGTTGAACTACTACATTTCGACCTAGAGTCCCTGTCGACCTAGAAACCATGTCGAACTACTTACTGTCAACCAATAGTGGTCGACCTAGATACTGTCGACCTAAATTTAATCTACCTAACATATCGCACCCAGTAAATATACCCCCAGATTACAACAAAACAAAAAAGGTTACATAGATCAGAAAAGCTTCTGTGTTTATTATACATACTGTTGTCAAATGTTTCAATGTAATAATACAGTGTTTTTGTAGCTGTTCACTAAAGGCTTCTTCTGCACCTAAGTCTGAGAGAATCTGTGATCTTTTCTTAAGGATTGGAATTCAATTAATTAGCATTAGGCTTGAACATATCTTAAATCTTTTTAATCTTGCCAATGGCTTCTGCATGTCAAGTCAAGAGTTATATGATTGCAATGTTCAGAGCCCGGCGTAATCCTTATTAACTTTGGTCAAATATTTCATTGTGCAGTTCTCAGATAATGAGAGTGGGACAGGTAAATGTAGTAATGTACTATACCATGTATATATGACTGAACGTATTTAAAGTAAACTTACCCCCCAAGGGGTATATTTATCAATTATCAGGTTTTAGACCCGATAATTATAATTTCTTATCCCCACTTATAAGAATTGAGGTTCGCAATAATGTATTGAAAAACACATGCAGGCGATTCTGATAGGAGGCCATCCCTGCAATGTGTAAAAGTATTGTGATCACTTTACTTCTCAGTTCAGCGCCCAGCCACACTATTGTTCATGCGTAGTAATCAGATCACGCATGTGCAAGTGGCTGTTCAAACGTCTCTGCTGATTACTTTTGCAATCTGTAGCTAGGATGCAGTTAATTTGCCGGCTGCTGGGGCCACAGCTCACAGGAGCTATTCCCACTCCTGGATGTCCACAACACCCATAGAGTGGGAATAGAACTTGTGGCGAGCGCAGGGAGCCACTGAGCCCGCAGCATGACGAGCACAGCAAGCCCGCAAAGGAACTCTTTGCGCTCGCCCCGCTGCGGTATACTGGTGGCCAGTATGCTGCTGTCAGTATACTGACGGTCAGCATCCCGCCCGCCAGTAAATCATACTGATCAACGGTAGCCCATCCCAAAATTCACCATTTGTGCAGTCGCCTTAAAAACCTATGGAGACTGCTTCTGCTTCCCCCCCCCAACACACACAACCTTTACCGAAAATATTTTAGGCAGATATTTTAGCCAGAAATTATCAAGCCTGCCACCACGTCAAGGTAGACTCTGTAGGCAGGTACCTAACCACCCTCATTAAATAAACCCTTTAAATAATTAGTTTTCATGGTAACTAACCATGAAAACTAAATGTCCAATTAAGTATCAGATCCTTACGGAAGGATGCTAGTATTTTGAAGTAACCAAGACTCCTTTAGTTTAATATTTTGGCCAAAAGCATCAATCCTAAGTAACAAGTTAACATAACTTTTAAAAAATAAAATACAATCAAAATAAACATACTGTCCCCATAGAGCCAGATACACATATGCCCCCAGTGGTGCCAGATACATATATGCCCCCAGTGGTGCCAGATACACAAATGCCCCCAGTGGTGCCAGATACACAAATGCCCCCAGTGGTGCCAGATACATATGGCCCTAGCAGTACCAGATACATATATGCCCCCAGTGGTGCCAGATAACTATGCCCCCAGCGGTGCCAGATAATTATGACCCCAGCAGTGACAGATACATATATGCCCCCATCTGTGCTCACCCACCTCTGCTGCCAACCGTTCCCATCTCTGACGCTGAGGGGAAGAGAGCGTATCGCGCATCTCTCCTGTGCCTCACTCACTGTGTCCCTGTCTCCGGTGGCCATTTGAAATATGGCACCGGCTTCTGAGACAATCAAAGCTCACGGGCCGGCAGCCAATCAAGAGCCAGTCCACGAGCTCTGATTTGCTGACAGCCGAGAGACATCTTAAATGACTGCCGGAGACAGGAACACAGCAAGCTACAGCTTGCTTATTCTGATAAGTGGCGGGCGGCAGTTCTGTGGCAGCAGGCAGAGGGGAGCAGTCCGCGGCCCGCCAATGACAGCCTCAGCAGCCGTGGTCAGTCCCATCGGCGGCATCCACTGCTGGGAACAGCGACGGCGGGATGTTTGAGAAGACCGGGCCCATCACTCTCTGTCAGAGTAGCCGGGCCAGGGACAAGTGTACACAGGGCACCCCCTTGATGGCGGCCCTGATGCTGCAGACAGCCAATAGCTATTGCCACACAGAAGCTTCAATCACGACTCCAATTCCTAACAAAAGACATAGGGCTAGATGCATCATCGCTTTGAAAGTGATAAAATGGAGAGTGAAAAAGTACCAGCCAATCAGGTCCTACCTGTCATGTCACAGGCTGTGTTTGAAAAATGGCAGTTAGGAGCTGATTGGCTGGTACTTTTTCACTGTCCATTTTATCACTTTCCAAGCGATGATGCATCTAGCCCATAATCTTTAACAGGGCAATATTGCACTAATTGATAAATAATTTATAAATATGTCCCAAGGTGTTCAATTATGCTGTCTCATTATCTTTACAATCATAAACCACTGGCATACAGATTACCTAATTTGTATGCCAGTGAAAAACCATTCTCGGAAAACTTTCCACCTATTATTGTACAAATAGTGGCTGTTACTGAAGTATACAAATTATGGCAAATCATAACAGATGAATATGTTATACTATGGCAACCATGGCATAGGAATGTGTTATACAATACTATGGCAAACTATACAGTAACATAGGAATGTGTTATGCTATGGCAAACCATAACAGAGGAATGTATTATACTATTGTTAGTGCTCTCTTGTTTTGTCTATTTCTATTGTAACACAACTTCTTCCTTTGAGTATCAGTCAAAGCTAGCAACTGAATAATCCACTGTTTCTTACTGTGGATTTTATCATGCCATTCAATCAGAGGTGGTACTAGCATTGGTGCAGCAGGTGCATTGCATCAGGGCCCCTGGAGTCTAAGGGGTTCACTGCTGCCCAGACCCGCAATGAGATTTCTCCTGGGCCATCACACTAGCAATATGAACAAAGTCAGACGACTGGCTCAACGAAATGAGCAGGGTGGGCCCCACTGCCTGAAGAGCCTGTCTCTAACCTTGGTGAGGTGGGGTTGACCTTGTGTGTGTGCAGCCACATCAGTTTGCCATCTCAGCTGGACTGATAGGGGAGTCCTGCTGCCTGTCAGCGCTGATGATCACAGATGTGTACTGCCTCTAATTCACAGAGATGTGAATTCTTCCTGAATGTCAGCTGTCTGTGAATTAGACGCAGTTTACAGCTGGTGTAATTGGTGCTGTCAGAGCCTGCTTGACCGAGTGCTGAGCTGAGGAAAACACCAGGGTGGAGCCCCCTCTCACAGACAGGGCACTGGCCACTGTGTTCCCACTGTTGATAACGATTTGTGTTTGTGTGTAGGTGTTGATATGGCAGAGTTATATAGGCACACACCAGTGGATAACTCAAACTATGAACAGCCCAGTTACTTAACCAGTGGTGTCGTCTTATTGATAGATAGCAGGTACAGTCATATCCACTGTTACAAGTGCACTGGTGATGGAGCGGAGCTGGAACGGATCAGAGTTTCATACAGCTCACCAAACTGTGAGTGTATAGTGGAAATGGATCGCTGTGCAGGGATGCTGGAACAGCTTTATGGCAGGTGTTAACCAGGTCTCTCATAGGAGCCAAGTGGGAGACTTCTGTCTCCCACCATGTCACTATACAGTCTTATACAGTAAAGAAATAAGATGGTCCCTGCACATTCTCAGTATGATCTTGGTGGCCATCTTGGGATAGCGCATGAGGCCTCACTGGAGGACAGGAAGACTAGAGACTGTGCAGTAGCACACTCTTCTTTCAACACCCACCTCCAACAAGGTACATCCCCCCTGTTCTCCACATAGCACAGGACTGTGTGCAGGACTGTGTGATTGTACTCTTGTCACCCTCTCCCTGTCACCCACTGCCTCACCCTGTTACCTTTCCCTGTCACTCTGTGCCTCTCTCTGCCACTCAATGCTTCTCTCTGTCATCCTCTGCCTCTTCCTGTCACCCCTGGCATGTGGCATATTATGACCTTGGGGTGGGTCAGAAAGGGGGAAAGTCCAAAGTATATTTTTGCACCTGGACCTGTCACTCACAATTCTGCCACTGCATTCAACATCTCTAGATATGTGTGTGTACAGGGGCGGATTGGGAACAAAAAGCGGCCCTGGAAAAATTTGTACTGGTGGCCCCACATGGGCAGCATCAGAGATGTAAGGTCTAGCCATGGGCCATGGCGGCAGCACCCTCCCCTCAAGACTTTCCGGATAGTGGGGATGTCCAGCATCAAGGGAAAGTTAAAAGGAAATAAAATTAAATGTTATCAGCACATTATATGATACACCTTCAGAATTTAGGAAACTATATCACTCTGTAGAAAGATATATTTTCTTGCTTATTACACCAACTGTATCCCAATCACTATTCACTCAATCTTATATGTCAGCCAAGCAGGCAGACAGAGCATACACTAGATCATCTGCAATCACAGGCAAAGTGGCAAAGTAATTTTCATATATGCAAATAGTTTGGCATCTTATTCATTATGTCTATAAATAGGACCACATGTCCTCAAACAAAACAAGCCCCACGGGTACACCGGCCCACCGGGAATCTTCCCTGTAGATCCTATGGCCAATCCGCCTCTGTGTGTGTATATCTTAAATTTACATTGATGCAATCAAGAAACCTCATATGCAACATAGGACCTCGTGGTGTGCATATATTTCCAATGGTGGATGGTCTGCACATGTGCAGAACAGGTCATGCATGATTACACACAGTGCCCCCTAAGCCAGAGCCTGATGCAGGCTGCAGGTGTTTGGTGGTGGGTGGAGCTGACCAGCATTGCCAAAAATGGGGGTGCGTCGCCCCTGTTATCTGGGAGTGCTGAGGCCAGGGCCTGTGTCTTCCGACACAGACTTCCTGGCCCCGGCTGAGCACTTTTGCTGGTCATTAGCTGAGGCTTTATCAGATGGCCAAGTCCTGCGACCATCGCAACTAGTGCTCCGGTGCTGAATCTTCAGAAGTAGCACTCGGATCACAGATGCTGGCAGCAGGCGTCTTTTTCCTACACGCCTTCTGCTGCATTAGCTTTTTTATACATCGCCGCTGCATCCAAAGACGCATGTGTACTGTATCCATCTCTGAATCAGGTCCTTAGTTTTAAAACTAAAGCTTGACTAAAAATATTTTTTTCTGAATATTTTTGGTTTCATACATTCAATGTATATCAAATTGAAGGATAAGTTTGTATTATTATTCAGAAGTGGTTTGCTTGCCTGCCATTGATTTTTGTCTGACCTCTGCTCTGCTTATTGATGCTTCCCATATCCTGGTATTACTGTATCCTCACATTCCTTATTGCACAAGGATCCTTACAAAACCTTCATCAAGACAAATGTACTGTATAGTTTTCGTTTTATTGTGAGTAAACAAAATCCAGTTTATTAGCAAGCTGATATTTTAGTACGACTTAACCTACTGTACCTACTTCAAGGTAACACACCAAAGTGTTCAGTATATATCTTTATAGCCCCTTACTACCTGCTAACCAGGAAACCTGCTAACCAGGAAAACTTGGCTTTAGTAATTCTGACCACATAATACAAATAACATCAGCAAAAAGCTAAGCACAAACTACTGTTGTTCATTACTTTGCACTAGACCTGTACTGTGCATGTGCAGTATGGTTCCTGCGTTGTTGGACGCACTACCACTGCAGATGTCAGTAGACAGTCCGCAGCCATTTCGGGGCGGGAGGGAGTTGCAGCAGTGAATCACACATGTACACAGGAGGCACGTACTTGTACTAGATACCCCCTGCAGCATTACCATATGCTAGCATGACTGCTGATTCCAAGTAAGCAGCAGCAATGCTCACTCCAACCACATCTGAATTAGGCAGGCACATTGTTTGCATTGAGTAAGAGAAGGTGTAGATTGTGCAGACAGACACACCCATAAACTTTATTTGTAGAGTGCGGCTTTTCTTCCATGCCTGTAACATGCATAAAAGGTTTCAGTAGATCACATAAGACAAGTAGGCAAGGGTTGGTTTACATTGCGCTGTATTTTTTTCTTTGAAAAAGGTTGTTGTATGTGCTGTCCAGTGGCGCACGCAGGGGGGTTTCTGAGTACTTGGAAACCCCCCTTAATGAGCCAATTTTTTTATTTTTGAGATGGAGACAGCAGTGTCTCCATCTCAGTAAATGCCGTGATCGCGACTACAACCACGTAGCTGCTGCAGCATAGAGCTATGAATGTCCAGGGTAAGCTGCTGGCTGTGCATGCTTAGCCACAGCAGCTCCTTCCGTCCTCACTCACAGTGCCGTCCATCTGCTCCCGCCTTCCAGTCCCAGCCTCTGGTGTGTATAAAATATACAGTATGTACTGTATATGAAGTTTGTTTTGTGTATGTATGTATGTACGCATGTGTGATTGATTGATTGATTGATTGTTTGTGTATGTATGCATAATTGAATGTGTGTGTGTGTATGTGCTCTATGTACAGTATGTATATATATAAATAAATATATACTCAGTCACTGGCGTTTCTATAGTGGGTGCAGTGTGTGCGGTGCACACGGGCTCCTGAGTCCAGAGGGGGCCCCCACCGCACATGCTGCACCCATTTTTAAATACTTACCCCTCCGGAGTCCCGTGGCGACGTCACGGCTGTATTAAAACTGTATTAAAACTCTGTGAAAATGGAGTTCTGCGCATGCGCAGTAGAGAAATCTCAGGGAAAATGGCCACCGCACCATTTTCCCAAAGATCTGCACATGCGCAATAGAGTCTGAGCGCTCTAGTGCTCAGACTCTCAGCGCAGCCGGCAGAGAAGAGGGGTCCCGAACGGAGGAGGCTATATATATATATATATATATATATATATACATATATATATATATATACGTATATTACCGGCACTTGAACCTCCTCACTGACTGCCCCGGTGCCTTCCTGTGCTGGATGCAAATGGAGAAATTGGTAGAAAGACGGCGCTCAATAGGGACTTGAATAGCAGCGACAAATAATTAGACTACGCTCTTAGGTCAGGCTAACGATTCAGTTATATTTAACTGTCGTCAGAACCACAACAGCATTAACAGAAACATACCTTTATACCTCCACCTCTCCTCGTGCAGGCTCCCTTCTGGCTCGGTGCACCGGGCCGGAAGAGAGCCCGCAAGAGGAGAGATGGAGTTATAAAGGTATGTGTCAATATACACTGCTCAAAAAAATAAAGGGAACACTAAAATAACACATCCTAGATCTGAATGAATGAAATATTCTTATTAAATACTTTGTTCTTTACATAGTTGGATGTGCTGACAACAAAATCACACAAAAATTATCAATGGAAATCAAATTTATTAACCCATGGAGGTTTGGATTTGGAGTCACCCTCAAAATTAAAGTGAAAAAACACACTACAGGCTGATCCAACTTTGATGTAATGTCCTTTTAAAAAGTCAAAATGCGGCTCAGTAGTGTGTGTGGCCTCCACGTGCCTATATGACCTCCTTACAACCCATACAAGTGGCTCAGGTAGTGCAGCTCATCCAGGATGGCACATCAATGCGAGCTGTGGCAAGAAGGTTTGCTGTGTATGTCAGCGTAGTGTCCAGAGCATGGAGGCGCTACCAGGAGACAGGCCAGTACATCAGGAGACGTGTAGGAGACCGTAGGAGGGCAACAACCCAGCAGCAGGACCGCTACCTCCGTCTTTGTGCAAGGAGGAACAGGAGGAGCACTGCCAGAGCCCTGCAAAATGACCTCCAGCAAGCCACAAATGTGCATGTGTCTACTCAAATGATCAGAAACAAACTCCATGAGGGTGGTATGAGGGCCCGACGCCCACAGGTGGGGGTTGTGCTTACAGCCCAACACCGTGCAGGATGTTTGGCATTTGCCAGAGAACACCAAGATTGACAAATTTGCCACTGGCACCCTGTGCTCTTCGCAGATGAAAGCAGGTTCTCACTGAGCACATGTGACAGACATGACAGAGTCTGGAGACGCCAAGGAAAACGTTCTGCTGCCTGCAACATCCTCCAGCATGACCGGTTTGGCAGTGGGTCAGTAATGGTGGCATTTCTTTGGGGGGCCGCACAGCCCTACATGTGCTCGCCAGAGGTAGACTGACTGCCATTAGGTACTGAGATGAGATCCTCAGACCCCTTGTGAGACCATATGCTGGTGCAGTTGGCCCTGGGTTCCTCCTAATGCAAGACAATGTTAGACCTCATGTGGCTGGAGTGTGTCAGCAGTTCCTGCAAGACGAAGGCATTGATGCTATGGACTGGCCCGCCCGTTCCCCAGTCCTGAATCAAATTGAGCACATCTGGGACATCATGTCTAACTGCATCCACCAATGCCACGTTGCACCACAGACTGTCCAGGAGTTGGCGGATGCTTTAGTCCAGGTCTGGGAGGAGATCCCTCAGGAGACCATCTGCCACCTCATCAGGAGCATGCCCAGGCATTGTAGGGAGGTCATACAGGCACGAGGAGGCCACAGACACTACTGAGCCTCATTTTGACTTGTTTTAAGGACATTACATCAAAGTTGGATCAGCCTGTAGTGTGTTTTTCCACTTTAATTTTGAGGGTAACTCCAAATCCAGACCTCCATGGGTTAATAAATTTGATTTCCATTGATCATTTTTGTGTGATTTTGTTGTCAGCACATTCAACTATGTAAAGAACAAAGTATTTAATAAGAATATTTCATTCATTCAGATCTAGGATGTGTTATTTTAGTGTTCCCTTTATTTTTTTTGAGCAGTGTATATATATCAAGAACAAAGGGTACCCTACAGCACTAAGTGAAAAAATATGTATAGCAGCACCTCAAGGAGAGCCTCCTGTTAGACGAGGTTCGGAAATAGCAATATACATAAAGATCAGAGGGTGCTAGTGAGTAGTACTGTTCATCCTGTTATTTCATATTAACATAACATTTTTTTAATTAAAACTCAATTGTTGTTTTTATTGTGTACATAAAATATACAAATGGCATCTGCACAGTTTCACAGAAATGAAATTCCAAGTCTTATCTGGTTTACATTCTATTTCTGAAGCAATTCTTTATCGGCATGTATAAATCAAACAGCATAAGATGAAGATAAGTGCTTGGAGAACCCAACACGTTTCGTCCCTTCTGGGACTTCTTCAGGGGTACAGTATCTAAATGGCAAAATATAATAGCTTAAGTAATGGAACAATACTAACAAACTGTAACGCGGAGTTATGCAAAATAATCATACATACCGGATGACCAATAAATTAAGGGAATCCTGAAGAAACATATACACCACTGTATATATCGATTAAAATAGGTATAAAACCTAATAAATGAAACAATGAGTTAAAAAATAAAAAAAAGAATTACGGATGAACAGGTGAGGGAGGAGATAACAATACATACCAGATTAATTGTAACAGGTGACCACCTGACTCCATTCCGTGTTATAAAGGAATCCAAAAAGTAATGTCTCAGATTATGGTCTATTAGATGACCTATATTGGAAATTCACAATTGGGGCTTAATCAATAAAAGCCATATATTGTTGCTCCACAGTTTATACATTAGATGAAAGGAAGAAGACAATACATACCGGTCATAGATACAAACAATGTTTGACCCTGAACCTATTGATGGATCGCAACCAGCTTCATATGTTAATAGACTTATGGCTAGTTTCCCTAGAAAATCAATTAGTATTTTCAGAATAATTTATGTCTTAATATATTTAGAAAAACTTAATTTACCAGTATTCCTAAAAAATTACTACTTTCATGCAGAAGATTCTATACCAGAACATGACCACTATACAAATAAATTGGATTGTACAATAAATGACCATAGTTAGTATATAGGTCACCACCATAATTATATAAGGATGTTTGCTGTTCATATTAATAAAAATATATATATAAATCAAAGGGGACAAGTACCACACATATATATATACATATTTAACTGGATAATCTTCCTAATCCATATATAAAAACAAAATAAATACAAAACAAACAATAAAAAATTATCTCAGTGTCCATATATGAGAACAAGGCAGCATCAGTGATACTTACAATAGAGTCTATGTGATCCTCTCAGAGTGCAAGGGAACAATGAGACAAGTGCCTTAGAGAAACTATTTATACTCCTGATGGCGTGACCTCACTTCCTATACTAAATTTAATAAGTCAAATGTCTGAATAATAATAACAACACTTTTAATCTATAACCAGATACAGTGAAAAACTACACACTAATAGTATGGAGTGGCCGCTATAACACTGTCCTTATTTTAAGCGGTTCTAGTGTCTGACTTACAAGATTTATACTTAATAAGCGCCGGAGGAAGGAACTAGCGCTTGCGTTCCACCTACAGGATATCGTGGAGCAGGGCGGACCCCATTGTGTGACTCCCAGCCGGAGAGGAAAGGGGAAGAAGAGGCCATACGCGCTGATGGAATGCAATCGCTATATGCGTTCCACCAACGTCAAATGTACTTCCGATAGTGCGTTCCACCACCCGGAAGTATCGTAACTGCACAGAACTAATCCTTTACAGGCAGCCGTTAAGGGAAGAGGATATATCTGAGTCGCCCCATCGTAAGACTTAAATAGAAGGGATATTTAAACGATAGTGCTCAAATTAAAAGGGATCTACTATGTAATATTTCTTTGGAGCAAACCATACAATAACTTAGTGAACCAATATATATAATATCTATAACTAATCTATATGTACGGGAAGTCCCACACTCTCACCCAACGCAGGTAACGACTGGGGTGCCAAATCAAAGTCTGATCCACTCAAAGGGTCAAACTCATAGTACAGTACAGTGTTTCTCCACATAACAGTGGAGAAAGATAGCACTCACCAGACTTGTTATATTAAGCGTAATAAAGTAATTTATTCAAAGAATACTTGGTTCCATGTAATCTTCATGTCAAAAACAAGGTATATATGGAAAGGGCTCACCAACGTTTCGGTCCTATATTCAGACCTTTCTCAAGGTATTTGCCAGTCAATCAAATGCACAATCAAGAATACAGCAACATCAGTGTCAGCATAAGAGCTTTCCATATATACCTTGTTTTTGACATGAAGATTACATGGAACCAAGTATTCTTTGAATAAATGACTTTATTACGCTTAATATAACAAGTCTGGTGAGTGCTATCTTTCTCCACTGTTATGTGGAGAAACACTGTACTATAACTAATCTATATATATAATAAATACATTTTAATATAAATTTATGAATAATACATATATATGTTCCTTCCATAGGATCTAATTGTAATGCCTATATACATTATATAACAACCTTTTAATAAATGTAATCCTATATGGAGTGTTAACTCTACCTATATATACTATATAACAACCTTTTAATAAGTTTAATCCTATAGGGAGTGTTATGTCCACCAGTGATTAAATTCCGTATGTGTGATTTCAACTTATAAAATGTAATAATTCAAAATTAATTATTCCTGAATAATAATTATTCCTGAATGCAGTTCCGCCTCCTCCAGCTCACCTAGCCCTATGGTTGCCCAGCGCCGCACGGAGATGCCGGGCGCCCGCTGAGATCACCTGGCTCGTTCTCCACAGCGGAAGCCAGAGCTCACTATCGAGCTCCGGCTTCCGCCTCTGTCAGTGCGCCCCATGAGAGACGTCATGACGTCTCTCTCATAGTGCCGAGGAGCGGACGCCGAGAGGACTGCTGCAGTCGGATGCGGGAGCGTGGCTTGGTAAGTATGTTTTTTTTTCAAAACATATGTTTCAGTCTAAGCGGCGCTGGTACTGGGAGCAAACTACAATGGGGCAAGCTACTGGGGCAAATTATGAGGGATCAAGTTACTGGGGGCAAACTAGACAGGGGCTAACTACTGGGGGCAAATTTCTGAGGGCAACTAAATGGGCTAACTACAAGGGGGCAAGCTACTTGGGGCAAACTACAGGGGGCCATTACTAGTGGGGGCATAACTACAGGGGCATTACTACTGGGGGCAAACTACAAGGGGCCTAAACTACTGGGGGCATAACTACAGGGGCATTACTACAGGGGAGCATTACTACTGGGAGCATTACTACAATGGGGCAAACTACAAGGGGGCTAATCTACTGGGGGTATAACTACAGGGGCATTACTACAGGAGCATTATTACTTGGGGCTAAACTACAAGGGGGCAAACTACTGGGGGCTAAACTACTGGAGGCATAACTACAGGGGGGCTAAACTACTGGGGCCCTAACTGCAAGGGCTAAACTTCACGAGGCATTACCACTGGGGGCTAAACTACAGGGGGAATAAACTACATGGGGCAAACTACTGAGGGCTAAACTACTGGGGGCATTACCACTGGGGGGGTAAACTACTGGGGTCATAACTGCAGGGGCATTACCACTGGGGGCTAAACTACTGGGGCATAACTACAGGGGCTAAACTACAGGGGCCATTACCCTTAAGGGCATTACTAATGAGGGCGTTGTAAATGGAGCACTTCATAAGGGGCATCACTCCTGGGGACATAAGAGGCACTACTACTGGGGGCATTGCATAAGGGGCACCACTACTATGGGCTCTATATAAGGGGTACTACCACTGTGGGCACTACCAGTACAGTGGACATTGCACAAGGAGTACTACTACTGCGGGCATTGTATTACGGGGGGCTACTGTTGTGGGCATTATGTGTATTACGGGGTGCTACTACTGTGGGCATTATTACTATTGTGGGACCACGCCCCTTTATGTTGTGGGCATTATGTATATTACGGGGTGCTATTACTGTGGGCATTATTACTATTGTGCGACCACGCCCATTTATTTTGAGACCAAGCCCCTTTGAGGGCGCGCGTGCCTACGGCGCGTGCAATACCTTTATTACATGGGCGCTGGGGGGAGGGGAGGGGGAGTTCCACCACCTCTCTAGGACCACTTTAAGCACTGCTATGATGTCATTTTCCAATTATCTAATCTTTTCTGTGCAATTTCGACCTCGTTTTAAATGTTTCATTGGTCTCAAATTTTAACAGACTGGATTCATACTTATGCAAGTTTTCCTCAATCTTTTTGAGTTCTTTTTTTCTTTCCATAATTAGTAACTCAAGAAGTTTGAGTGATCCCTCTTCTAAAATCTTCTTCCAACTCATCATGAATTCTTCACTCATATTACCAAATGTGTTTTTTTTAAGTCTCAGACCTCACATATACTCTACCTACTTCCAAATATTTTTCCAATGTGACAATGAAATACCAACTTTTTAATTCACCTACTGAAAGTTTTTCCATACCATTAATAAGGTTGTAAAAGTCATCCTCGTTTTTGTTCATATCAGTTTCTATTTAAAAGTCATCCTTGTTTTTGTTCATATCAGCAGTGCCGTAACTAGACATTTTAGCGCTGTGTGCAAGAAACAGCATCGGCACCCCCCCCCCCTTATCGTAAACCAGCAGCAGTGCGCGGCGTAGGCGCGCGCAAAAAATATAGGGGTGTGGCTTCACAGGAAAGGGGTATGGCCACAAAATAATACCAATTCATATAATGGTGCACAGTAGACTCCATTATTCAAATTACGCCGCACAGAAGCGCCACTACACCAGGTAGAGCTCCTTTTTCACATTACAGCAGACAGATTCCCCTTTTTACACATTACGGCAGACAGCCTGCCCTTTTTACACATTATGGCAGACAGCGTCCTCTTTTTTACACATTACGGCAGACAGCGTCCCCTTTTTACACATTACAGCAGACAGCGTCCCCTTTTTTACCCCTTTTACACATTACGGCAGACAGTGTCCCTTTTTTACCCATTACGGCAGACAGCATCCCTTTTTTTACACATTACGGCAGACAGCATCCCCTTTTTACACATTACAGCAGACAGCGTCCCCTTTTTTTTACACATTATGGAAGACAGCGTCCCCTTTTTACACATTACGGCAGACAGTGTCCCTTTTTTACACATTACGGCAGTCAGCGTCCCCTTTTTTACACATTATGGCAGACAGCATCCCCTTTTAATACATTACGGCAGACAGCGTCCCCTTTTTTACACATTACGGCAGACAGCGCCCCCTTTTTACACATTGCGGCAGACAGCATCCCCTTTTTACACATTACGGCAGACAGCGTCCCCTTTTTACACATTACAGCAGATAGCGTCCACCTTTTACACGTTACGGCAGGCAGCGTCTCCCTTTTACACGTTACGGCAAGATAGGTCCCCCTTTTACACATTATGGCAGGCAGAGTCCCCCTTTAACACAGTACGGCAGGCAGATTCCCCCTTACACACACCCCCCACCCTTAGAGTGTAGTGTACTGTGGTATAGTGTAGTGTAGTGTACTGTAGTAAAGTGTAGTGTAATATACTGCAGTGTAATATAGTGAAGTGAAGTGTAGTGTAGAATACTGTAGTATAGTGTAGTGTAGTGTCTGTGTAGGCACTTTCGTGATGTGTGCGTTCTTCCAGCGCTGTTGCCGGCTCCTGACTCCTCCTGACAGAGAACTCAGCCGCAGCCAGTTCTCAGGGTACAATGCCGGGTCGCAAATGGGAAGGACCAGTTTCAATTCATGGGTGCGACCCAGCATTTGCAATCTGAAAGCGGTATGAATTAAACAAGCACATACATGGGATGAATTCAATTCAAAGCAAAGTGCTGCTGAGCACATAGTGTATCACCCATTTACAGGAGCACCAACATAACAAGTATTCTCTTGTCCCTTTATGGGGTGCAGGGGACAACATTAGATGATGACAGGGACCAGGAACATTACATGTAATTCCCCCCGTAAATAAATGCTATAATATTGCAAATCCTCAGGTGAGGCCACACCACTACTGCCTATGCTGCAGATATTATATTTAGGTGTGTTCTATGACTTAACTGGCATATAGCTCCCTGCCTCTAACCATAGGTAAATGTAATTGGTTGTATATTGCACACTGCGATACAGCGCAGACTATGAGCTCTTGCAATGACGGGTATATATCAGTAGGCCTCAGTCATCCCCGGCCTCTCCTGCAGGGTAAGGCGGCAGAGCGGCCTCCACGTACAGCTCTCGCCATCCATGCTGAGGTGATCAGTGCCCGCCGCGTGTGTCCCCCCTGAGCAAGGTAACCTACCGGGAACACAAGTCAGTGCCGGGCACTGCGGCAGGCGGACGGTATACTCGGCCGCTCACATGTGCAGGTTACATGAGGGTGCATTAACCCTATCTATACCGTCCACTGTGCACACTCACAGAGACGATTCAGCCCCAGCTTCTCACTACACACAGGCTTCGAATGTATGACACCTTATATACACAGCGTATACAGCTTCCCTCACAGTCGGGCGGGGTGGCAGCGGCTTGGCTGGGAGAGGAGGCGGGTGAGTGGAGGACGGACATTGATTGCAGCTTCACGCGCTGCTGCACTATAAGCTCCGGCTTGGCTGGGAGAGGAGGCGGAGATCATTGCGGCTCTGTGTTGGCGGGGGCCGGGCATTACTCGCGGCTTCATGCAGCTGTACTGATAGCTCCGGCTTTGGGGCGAGGGGAGGCGGAGCTGACAGTTACTCATCACCTGAGTAGATTGTGAGGCCGGCCGATTGCGCCCCAGGTCATCCTGCGCTGTGTGCAAGGCACACAGCGCACATACCTAGTTACGACACTGCATATCAGTTTCTATTTCATCATCTCTAAAAATATTTTTGCTATTTTGTGTTCATTTGGACCTATCTCTAAAGATTGGCATTATGATAAAAGCAGCAATTAAGTCAAATATAAATGTTAAACGGTTCCTTAATGCTCTATCTTATGTTGAATATATGGTGGATTTTATCACAGTAATTCTATTCAAATATATTATTTGTGGAGAATTTAAACCACAAACATTGGCTGTTTAGCTGATTACACATTCAATTTATTAAGTATCTTAGACTGTTTCCTCAAAAGTAGGCCCCTTGCAAATACGGACCCGATAAAATAGTATTGAAAAAGTTTTTCTGAAGGGCGCTCTAATTAGAATTATCTCAATTTTGCTACTAAACCATTAGGAAATGTATATGAACATATATGAACCAAGGATGAACTATTACTTCCTTATGCACAGATACACCCAATGTATTAACAAAAAAGTTTAATTAAAATATGATTAAAACAATTGTTGAACAATTAAAAATTCATTTTCACAAACATCTTTTCACCAGAAAGATATCAACAACTCGCAGACTTTTAATTGCCCATTCACTTTTGTTAGCGTACTAATGAAAGACAAACTTTCAACCAACGCGTTTCATCTAAGGCAACTTCTTCAGGGGTGTCTTTAGATGTGGAAAAAAGAAGAAAACCGTGGGTGTTTTAATGTAGTGAACAATTAGATAATTACTAAAGGTAACGAATAAACTTCTCAAATTAAACAGTGTCTTGTATGAAAATAATATGTACTGTAATTCACAGTTTCCCTTAATAGGAATTTACACATATTTTGATAATTATACAGTTTATACAGTATATCGTTATAAACAGCTCAATTGTAAACACTTTATTCATTAATGACGGTCAGCTGAAAGACTCCATAGTCAATGCCAATCACTTTTGTTTGTTTTATAAAAATTTTCAAGTTCATACAGGGTCTATATAGACATTACTTACTATTTTTCAAAATTATTAGGTTTTCGTGTTTTGATGACAGAAATAGCTTTACTTCGTAGATGACTGGTAATAATAATACACCGAAAGCAATAGCAATCAATTGTGCCTGTTCAGATGATAATAACATGATTAAACCATCGTTCTTAATTCAGTGATGTCCTATTTGTTGACATATTATTAACAGATAGTAGAAACCAGTTGTTATTGTATGTTACTTACTAGAATATATAAATTGATCTTATTTAGGTTGTCCAGAAAGGTGGATTTTAACCTGTGGGCTCCTATATTTAGGACAATATAGATTAAGTTGCAATATTCCTATAATTAATTATTTATCATGATTAAATAAATAAGAAAAATACTTACTTGGGACAGTCGGTTCTAACTTTGTCTTTAGATAATTATATTTGAAGGTCTTTTAGTAGTTTGTCCCAAAGTCCTATAAATACCTATTTGAAGATCATTTATATTAGTGCTGCTAGTAATACTAGACTATAATACACTATGATATCAAGGAAGGAAAATCTATAGGCTTACAGCAATAATGTGAATGCACACGGAAACCCCCTGACTAAATCCTGCGTTTGCCCCTGCTGTCAGATACAGAAGCTTATGTGACCTACATATTATACCTGCTCATCCTAATTCTACAGTTCTTACCTTAGCCAAGTCATGTCTAAGCAACTAGGGGGTAGATTTACTAAGCTCGGTGAAGTGATAAGGTGGAAGGTGATAAATGACCAACCAATCACATCCTAACTGCCATGTTACAGGCTGGGTTTGAAAAATGACAGTTAGGAGCTGACTGGCTGGTGCGTTATCACCTTCCACTTTATCACTTCACCAGGCTTAATAAATCTACCCCTCAGTATGGTAGGTTCTCACTATAACTCTTCTCTCACCTATACACTGGCTGCAGCGACAAGTGTACAATAAATCACATAAAAAACTAGCCAATAAACTTCTAATTGCTGGATCCTTTATCAGAAATACACCGGAGATTAAAAAGGTTTGTATGGAGTTTTTCTCCAAATAAGTGGTATTCAAACTGTTTAAAGCTTCAACAGTTAAGTGAACAGCATACTTGTACATATGTATTATGTACTGTATGAAACAGAAAAAAAATATGGTTGAATGAAAGGCAGCTGGCCAGTGCTACCAATCCCTGGGTCACAAAATGTCTGTAGGAGTGATGTCACACTGTCGAAGTCAAAAATATTACATACACACCACATACAAAATCCAAACAGATGGGTCACTGTGCGTGCGCATACACGCAGCGTGCACAGCGATATATGGTAGCATACGCATTCACACAGACAAGCCACAAAGATATATTCAACACATATTTCATACAACACATAAATTATACATAGACAACAACATGTCAAGCACTAGACATTATAATGTATTTATATAATAGAGTGTAACATCAGATATATATGTATTATTGGAACGGAACAAGTTAAACATATCATGCTTAGTGTCAAGATGATCGGGAGAATGAGTGTGTTAATTTGATAGCTATGGGTAGATTGTAGCACATTGCAACGATTAGTTATGATTAAATGTATGAATACAAAGGACTTTCTGAGACTTGAAACTGGCCTCACAGCATGACCCTGGGGGCAGACACACGTGTTTGCAACCTAGGACAAAAGCCCTCACACTGACCAATGAACCATCGAGTTCTTGAGAGGTCTGGCTCCTGGACCAATGGAAGAAAATGAAACCCACTGTTGTATACACCCATTATTTTACTGTATAAAGGGACTCAGATGCCAGGCAGCTCTCTCTCTCTCTCTGATGCATTCCCACACACACACACACACACACACACACACACACACACACACACACACCATTATCAGAAGTCTCCTACCTTATGACTGGCTGCCTAGGACCAGTGAAACTAAGCGTATGTATATTTGGCTGTATCTGATTCTTTTGTAACTACAACTGCTTCTTGTGTAATTGTAACTCTGTAACTATATATATATATATATATATATATACATATATATATTATAACTGAATGGTATACTGTACATATGTTATATTGTATGCATACCCTTTTAATATCAAATATATACATCTCTGAGAGTTGGACCTCAGCCTACAATGTGTGTGTGTACTTGCTTTCTCTTAAGGGATGTAGTGTTTGCGACTGTACAGAGCACTTTTATCGTATATAGTAATAAGATGTGCCATGCGTCCGCAGCATATATTAGCATTGGCATTTGAAATTTTATTTAGAAATAATCTGAACTTTACAAACCAAAGCAGGACCTGCAACTTAAACCACTTCCTTAGCTCTGTCCTTTCTTACCCATATTGGTTATGCCGTTTATCTAATATACTGTATAATTGCTTTGGCAAGGTTCTTAGTTACTATTGCCAGTGGTGCTTTCCTCAAGTGTACCATGAAATAGCAAAAGTCATCTGTCGAGAAAACGTCATTAAAATCTGGGACCATAAAATTGCCCAAAAGGGATGGTTAGGGTTAGGCTGCCAAAGGGGACAGTTAATGTTAGGCTGCGTAGGAGGGGTGGTTGGGTTTATAATTAGGGCTAGGGTTAGGGTTAAAATACTCACCGGGCTCTATCAGCATTGTGAACAGTGGGATTCCAACCGGCGGGATCCTCACCGCCAGCATTTCGTATCCAATCCGTTTGAATGATGCTGTGTTTTACAGTCAAGAGTCCTTGCTATAGTAAACAGGACTATTCCTCTAGTACTTTGGGCTACCTAATGTATATTATTTGTGATTGTAGATTCCTGGGCCTTCTTATACTCCATTTTATTTCCATTAGCATTAGTGAGTGCAAGCTCTGGCAACCAGTACTTTTTCATCTTCTGCTTCACTGAATCCTCGTTTGTCATAAGAAATTTGGCTTTAACCCCCTTTTTTGTGCAGTACTCTAATATATGTTAGTGATATTTAAAAAAAATATTGCAAAATTAAAAGTGGGTACATGGCAGAAATAGAATCATATGAACTGTTAAAAAAAAGTGTTATAAAAGTTACTAAATAATTCCTTCCTTCTGGATGAGTAGGTTAGAGTTGTTACTGAGTATTGAACTACATTCAAGGCTGCAGAAGTAATCAATATGTAATTAAAAAGGTGGAACATTTTAGAGGCAATAGAACTTATATACACTAAAGATAGTTACTAATGACATATTATCTCCTGATAGTTGGACATAGATTTAGTGTATTGGGAGAGTTTGATGGCCTGTGTGTGATGAAATATATAGTATATTGGGAGAGTGTGATGGTCAGAGGCAGATTTAGACCTCATGGGGCCCTAAGCAAGACATCGATTTGGGGCTCCCTTTCCTCAAACAACCCTCAGTGTGCCCCCCCTCCCCTACCCACCACCACCAATTATAGCAGACAGGTCCCCGCTCATTCTGCCGCCACCCAGTCAGTGAATGCTCCCCAATCTGCCCCCACCGATTATAACAGGCAGATGGTAGTTGTACTAGTGTATTTATTATTTATAGGAGAATATATACAAGCTCCACACACTTAGGGTCATGGTGGGAACTGAACCCATGACCTAAGTGCTGTGAGGCAGTAATGTTAACTATTACTGCGTCCGTGCTGCCCTTAAAATCGCACTATAGGCACTGCGCATAGGCAGGTGCAGGTAACTGGCACCTGGCAGATATCTAGTCATTGACAGCCTGCCGGAAGTATTCAGCCAGACCAGCACTTGTACATTTTCGTCAGAAGTAAGAAAAGTTCTCTTGATTGTCAGACATCATATAATGGAGTCACACTAAAGGCACTAATATATAGTCAATACAGTCACTGACTGGGGGTTGCAATAATGGATATTATCAGGGATGGGGAACCTGCTAATAGGGGATTGGGGACGTGCTAGAGTCAGTGGGGGGGGGGACTGATATATAATGCAGGCACACATACCTTTTAATACTTATTATTACACCCAATTACATTAGTGTTGACTGCATTATATATGAGTGCCTCCTCCCCTTATGGGTTGTAGCGGTCTAGTAGTCCCCCATCCCTTGTAATACCCATTATTGCACCCCTCAGTCACTGTGACTGTATTTATTATATATCAGTGCCCCACTGAAGGCATGCACTTGAGTGGCACCCAACAGCTGTCTAATCACTGCCAGGCCAGCTCTCGGACAATTTCTGTGAAGCTCCTAGTCCGCGGGAAATGCCATATATTCAGTCTTGTCAGCGGGCCCCCTGGGAAAAGCTGGGACCCCTGGGACCAACAGGGCCTTAAGCATCTGCTTTGGTTGCCTTGTGGTAAATCATCCACTGGTGATGGTTTGTGTGTGATGAAATATCTAGTGTATTTGGAGAGTGTGATGGTCTGTGTATGAAGAGATATATATTTTGCTACAAGTCCTATGTTATAAATACGTCATATATGCATCATATATGTTTCAGCAGTTGAAGATTTGGAGTAGTGATATCATTATGTGATATTATTGCCAAACACGGAATAAGTGATACTTACATCATTGACCACTATTATCCTGTTTATCACTCCACAACTGTTATGATGTTCTTCAATGCACAGAATGTGGATAAATACTGTTTTTATATTGTTTTTTTTGCACTGGACATCAAGATTCTACCGTTCCCTGTGTCTCGATCCAGTCCAGTCATCTGTCATCCTGACAGAGCCCTGTACCTGTGTCGCTGGAGTAATCGGTAGAATGCAGGCATGGAGGGGACAGAAACCCATTTACCAGCATCACCCAGCACAAAAAAAGGTTTTTTTCCAATGCAACGTGCATGATATCATGATGTTCACACGCTGTAGAAGAGAGGAGTGAAGAGTCTGCCACTTGAGGAGCAAGCAGAAGATCCAGGGAAAGTAAGTGAGGCTGCTGGAGAGACACAGGAAGGGGGGAAACTGAAGCTATGGAGAGACAGGGGTGCCAAGGCTATGGAGAGACACGGGAGGGAGGGCTTATGCTAACGGAGAGAGACAGGGGGGGGGGGGGGGGTGCGGCCATGGAGGGACATGGTGAGGGCTGTGCCTGATGTAGAGAAACAAGGGTGAGCTGGGGCTACAGGAAGACACAGGGGGAATGTAAAGCTCCAGTAGAGACATGGGGGAGGGGGTCTGAATATATGAAGATACACAGTGGGGTGGGAACTAAGGCTGCTGGAGAAATGGTGGAATGGGACTGTTGGAGAGAAACAGCAGGGAAGGGGCTGGATATTATCTACAGCTTTCAAGGTTAGAAGGAAAATGCTGGCATCCATTTAATCTTTAAGACACCACTTGTAAACAAAAAACATATTACTTCTCCTTGGATTTCCGCAGGTGTCACTAGAATTCACCACTTTACAGGGACTCATGCTATCAAATCGTTTTCTGACCTACAAGCTACATATGATCTTCCCAACTCCCTGCACTATCAATACTTACAAATTCGTCATTATATTACTTCCCTGCGCTTAACATACCCATTACCAGTAGTGATGTGCACCGGACATTTTTCGGGTTTTGGGGGTCATTCCGAGTTGTTCGCTCGCAAGTGAATTTTAGCAGATTTGCTCATGCTAAGCCGCCGCCTACTGGGAGTGAATCTTAGCATCTTAAAATTGCGAACGATGTATTCGCAATATTGCGATTACACACCTCGTAGCAGTTTCTGAGTAGCTTCAGACTTACTCGGCATCTGCGATCATTTCACTGCTTGTCGTTCCTGGTTTGACGTCACAAACACACCCAGCGTTCGCCCAGACACTCCCCCGTTTCTCCAGGAACTCCTGCGTTTTTTCCGGAAACGGTATCGTTTTTTCCCACACGCCCATAAAACGGCCTGTTTCCGCCCAGTAACACCCATTTCCTGTCAATCACATTACGATCGCCAGAACGATGAAAATGCCGTGAGTAAAATTCCTAAGTGCATAGCAAATTTACTTGGCGCAGTCGCAGTGCGGACATTGCGCATGCGCATTAAGCTGAAAATCGCTGTGATGCGAAGATTTTTACAGAGCGAACAACTCGGAATGACCCCCTTTGTGTTTTGGTTTTGGATTCGGTTCCGCGGCCGTGTTTTGGATTAGGACGTGTTTTGGCAAAACCTCCCTGAAATTTTTTGGTCGGATTCGGGTGTGTTTTGGATTCGTTTTTTTTTTACAAAAACCCTCAAAAACAGCTTAAATCATAGAATTTGGGGGTCATTTTGATCCCATAGTATTATTAACCTCAATAACCATAATTTACACTCATTTTCAGTCTATTCTGAACACCTCACACCTCACAATATTATTTTTAGTCCTAAAATTTGCACCAAGGTCGCTGGATGGCTAAGCTAAGCGACACAAGTGGCCGACACAAACACCTAGCCCATCTAGGAGTGGAACTGCAGTGTCAGGCAGGATGGCACTTCAAAAAAATTGTCCCCAAACAGCACATGATGCAAAGAAAAAAAGAGGCGCAATGAGGTAGCTGTGTGACTAAGCTTAGCGACCCAAGTGGCCGACACAAACACCTGGCCCATCTAGGAGTGGCACTGCAGTGTCAGACAGGATGGCACTTCAAAAAAATATAGTCCCCAAACAGCACATGATGCAAAGAAAAAAAGAGGCGCACCAAGGTCGCTGTGTGACTAAGCTAAGCGACCCAAGTGGCCGACACAAACACCTGGCCCATCTAGGAGTGGCACTGCATTGTCAGGCAGGATGGCACTTCAAAAAAATTGTCCCCAAACAGCACATGATGCAAAGAAAAATGAAAGAAAAAAGAGGTGCAAGATGGAATTGTCCTTGGGCCCTCCCACCCACCCTTATGTTGTATAAACAGGACATGCACACTTTAACGATCCGATCATTTCAGCGACAGGGTCTGCCACACGACTGTGACTGAAATGACTGGTTGGTTTGGGCCCCCACCAAAAAAAGAAGCAATCAATCTCTCCTTGCACAAACTGGCTCTACAGAGGCAAGATGTCCACCTCATCATCATCCTCCGATTCCTCACCCCGTTTCACTGTGTACATCCCCCTCCTCACAGATTATTAATTCGTCCCCACTGGAATCCACCATCTCAGGTCCCTGTGTACTTTCTGGAGGCAATTGCTGCTGGTGAATGTCTCCACGGAGGAATTGATTATAATTAATTTTGATGAACATCATCTTCTCCACATTTTCTGGAAGTAACCTCGTACGCCGATTGCTGACAAGGTGAGCGGCTGCACTAAACACTCTTTCGGAGTACACACTGGAGGGAGGGCAACTTAGGTAGAATAAAGCCAGTTTGTGCAAGGGCCTCCAAATTACCTCTTTTTCCTGCCAGTATACGTACGGACTGTCTGACGTGCCTACTTGGATGCGGTCACTCATATAATCCTCCACCATTCTTTCAATGGTGAGAGAATCATATGCAGTGACAATAGACGACATATCAGTAATCGTTGGCAGGTCCTTCAGTCCGGACCAGATGTCAGCACTCGCTTCAGACTGCCCTGCATCACCGCCAGCGGGTGGGCTCGGAATTCTTAGCCTTGTCCTCGCACCCCCAGTTGCGGGAGAATGTGAAGGAGGAGATGTTGACGGGTCACGTTCTGCTTGACTTGACAATTTTCTCACCAGCAGGTCTTTGAACCTCTGCAGACTTGTGTCTGACGGAAAGAGAGATACAACGTAGGTTTTAAATCTAGGATCGAGCACAGTGGCCAAAATGTAGTGCTCTGATTTCAACAGATTGACCACCCGTGAATCCTGGTTAAGCGAATTAAGGGCTCCATCCACAAGTCCCACATGCCTAGCGGAATCGCTCTGTTTTAGCTCCTCCTTCAATGTCTCCAGCTTCTTCTGCAAAAGCCTGATGAGGGGAATGATCTGACTCAGGCTGGCAGTTTCTGAACTGACTTCACGTGTGGCAAGTTCAAAGGGTTGCAGAACCTTGCACAACGTTGAAATCATTCTCCACTGCGCTTGATTCAGGTTCATTCCCCATCCTTTGCCTATATCATGGGCAGATGTATAGGCTTGAATGGCCTTTTGCTGCTCCTCCATCCTCTGAAGCATATAGAGGGTTGAATTCCACCTCGTTACCACCTCTTGCTTCAGATGATGGCAGGGCAGGTTCAGGAATGTTTGGTGGTGCTCCAGTCTTCGGCACGAGGTGGCTGAATGCCGAAAGTGGCCCGAAATTCTTCGGGCCACCGACAGCATCTCTTGCACGCCCCTGTCGTTTTTTAAATAATTCTGCACCACCAAATTCAATGTATGTGCAAAACATGGGACGTGCTGGAATTTGCCCAGATGTAATGCACGCACAATATTAATGGCGTTGTCCGATGTCACAAATCCCCAGGAGAGTCCAATTGGGGTAAGCCATTCTGCGATGATGTTCCTCAGTTTCCGTAAGAGGTTGTCAGCTGTGTGCCTCTTCTGGAAAACGGTGATACAAAGTGTAGCCTGCCTAGGAACGATTTGGCGTTTGCGAGATGCTGCTACTGGTGCCGCCGCTGCTGTTCTTGCTGCGGGAGGCAATACATCTACCCAGTGGGCTGTCACAGTCATATAGTCCTGAGTCTGCCCTGCTCCACTTGTCCACATGTCCGTGGTTAAGTGGACATTGGGTACAACTCCATTTTTTAGGACACTGGTGACTCTTTTTCTGAGGTCTGTGTACATTTTCGGTATCGCCTGCCTAGAAAAATGGAACCTAGATGGTATTTGGTACCAGGGACACAGTACCTCAATCAAGTCTCTAGTTGCCTCTGAATTAACGGTGGATACCGGAACCACGTTTCTCACCACCCAGGCTGCCAAGGCCTGAGTTATCCGCTTTGCAGCAGGATGACTGCTGTGATATATCATCTTCCTCGCAAAGGACTGTTGGACAGTCAATTGCTTACTGGAAGTAGTACAAGTGGTCTTCCGACTTCCCCTCTGGGATGACGATCGACTCCCAGCAGCAACAACAGCAGCGCCAGCAGCAGTAGGCGTTACACTCAAGGATGCATCGGAGGAATCCCAGGCAGGAGAGGACTCGTCAGACTTGCCAGTGACATGGCCTGCAGGACTATTGGCTTTCCTGGGTAAGGAGGAAATTGACACTGAGGGAGTTTGTGGTGTGGTTTGCAGGAGCTTGGTTACAAGAGGAAGGGATTTAGTTGTCAGTGGACTCCTTCCACTGTCATCAAACGTTTTTGAACTTGTCACTGACTTCTGATGAATGCGGTCCAGGTGACGTATAAGGGAGGATGTTCCTAAGTGGTTAACGTCCTTACCCCTACTTATTACAGCTTGACAAAGGCAACACACAGCTTGACACCTGTTGTCCGCATTTGTGTTGAAATAATTCCACACCGAAGAGCTGATTTTTTTGGTATTTTGACCAGGCATGTCAATGGCCATATTCGTCCCACGGACAACAGGTGTCTCCCCGGGTGCCTGACTTAAACAAACCACCTCACCATCAGAATCCTCCTTGTCAATTTCCTCCCCAGCGCCAGCAACACCCATATCCTCATCCTGGTGTACTTCAACAGTGACATCTTCAATTTGCCTATCAGGAACTGGACTGCGGGTGCTCCTTCCAGCACTTGCAGGGGGCGTGCAAATGGTGGAAGGCGCAAGCTCTTCCCGTCCAGTGTTGGGAAGGTCAGGTATCGCAACCGACACAATTGGACTCTCCTTGGGGATTTGTGATTTAGAAGAACGCACAGTTCTTTGCTGTGCTTTTGACAGCTTAAGTCTTTTCATTTTTCTAGCGAGAGGATGAGTGCTTCCATCCTCATGTGAATCTGAACCACTAGCCATGAACATAGGCCAGGGCCTTAGCCGTTCCTTGCCACTCCGTGTCGTAAATGGCATATTGGCAAGTTTACGCTTCTCCTCAGACGCTTTCAATTTTGATTTTTGAGTCATTTTACTGAACTTTTGTTTTTTGGATTTTACATGCTCTCTACTATGACATTGGGCATCGGCCTTGGCAGACGACATTGATGGCATTTCATCGTCTCGGCCATGACTAGTGGCAGCAGCTTCAGCACGAGGTGGAAGTGGATCTTGATCTTTCCCTATTTTAACCTCCACATTTTTGTTCTCCATTTTTTAATGTGTGGAATTATATGCCAGTATCAATAGCAATGGCCTACTACTATATATACTGCGCACAACTGAAATGCACCACAGGTATGTATGGATAGTATACTTGACGACACAGAGGTAGGTACAGCAGTGGCCTACTGTACCGTACTGCTATATATTATATGCTGGTGGTCAGCAAACTGTGCAAAAATGAAATGCACCACAGGTATGGATGGATAGTATACTTGACGACACAGAGGTAGGTACAGCAGTGGCCTACTGTACCGTACTGCTATATATCATATACTGTGGTCAGCAAACTGTGCAAAAATGAAATGCACCACAGGTATGGATGGATAGTATACTTGACGACACAGAGGTAGGTACAGCAGTGGCTTACTGTACTGTACTGCTATATATTATATACTGGTGGTCAGCAAACTGTGCAAAAATTAAATGCACCACAGGTATGGATGGATAGTATACTTGACGACACAGAGGTAGGTACAGCAGTGGCCTACTTTACCGTACTGCTATATATTATATACTGGTGGTCAGCAAACTGTGCAAAAATGAAATGCACCACTGGTATGGATGGATAGTGTACTTGACGACACAGAGGTAGGTACAGCAGTGGCCTACTGTACCGTACTGCTATATATTATATACTGGTGGTCAGCAAACTGTGCAAAACTGAAATGCACCACAGGTATGGATGGATAGTATACTTGACGACACAGAGGTAGGTACAGCAGTGGCCTACTGTACCGTACTGCTATATATTATATACTGGTGGTCAGCAAACTGTGCAAAAATGAAATGCACCACAGGTATGGATAGATAGTATACTTGACGACACAGAGGTAGGTACAGCAGTGGCCTACTGTACCGTAATGCTATATATTATATACTGGTGGTCAGCAAACTGTGCAAAACTGAAATGTACCACAGGTATGGATGGATAGTATACTTGACGACACAGAGGTAGGTACAGCAGTGGCCTTCTGTACCGTACTCCTATATATTATATACTGGTGGTCAGCAAAATTATGCACTGTACTCCTACTATATTCTGTCTACAATGCAGCACAAATATGGAGTGTTTTTCAGGCAGACAACGTATACTGGTGGTCACTGGTCAGCAAAACTCTGCACTGTACTCCTCCTATATAATATTATACTGGTGGTCCCCAGTCCCCACAATAAAGCAGCACACTGAGCACAGATATGGAGTGTTTTTCAGGCAGACAACGTATACTGGTGGTCACTGTCAGCAAAACTCTGCACTGTACTCCTGCTATATAATACAGCTGCTCCCCAGTCCCCACAATTAAGCAGTGTGAGCACAGATATATGCAGCACACTGAGCACAGATAAGGAGCGTTTTTTTCAGGCAGAGAACGGATAAAACTGGTGGTCACTGATCAGCAAAACTCTGCACTGTACTCCTCCTATATTATACAGCTGCTCCCCAGTCCGCCCCACAATTAAGCAATAAAGCACAATCAAGTTCAACAATAAACGGAGAGGACGCCAGCCACGTCCTCTCCCTAACATTTCCAATGCACGAGTGAAAATGGCGGCGACGCGCGGCTGCTTATATAGAATCCGAATCTCGCGAGAATCCGACAGCGGGATGATGACGTTCGGGCGCACTCGGGTTAACCGAGCCATACGGGAGAATCCGAGTATGCCTCGGACCCGTGTAAAATGGGTGAAGTTCAGGGGGGTTCGGTTTCCGAGGAACCGAACCCGCTCATCACTAATTACCAGTCCCCTCTACTATTGAAAGGCGGTGTATACATGGATCCACCGACAGGGGTACCATCTCCCTCATATATAAATCCGTCCTGCATCCCATACCTCCCCCCCTCGAACCACACGAACTGGCCTGGGCCACAGATCTGGGACATCACTTTGACGTTGAGGAGTGGGATACTATTCGTACTACGATCTCGAGATGTTCCATCAGTGTGGCCATCCGTGAAAATTCATACAAAATATACACAAGATGGTATTTAGTACCAGAGCGACTACACAGAATCTATCCCAATACCACAAACCTCTGCTGGAGAAATTGCGGACAAGAGGGCACGTTCTATCATATTTGGTGGTCTTGCCCGATAATTGCTCGCTTCTGGGAGATGGTCTGCGCTATTCTTACCCAATTACTTGATCTCACAATGTCTTTCTCACCTGCTAATCTACTCCTTTGTGCCCCACTTGATTACATCTCCAGAGACTCAAATAAACTGACTCTTCATGTTTCTTGCGCGGCCAAATACCAAATAGCGCGCAACTGGAAAGCTCCAGAATCCCCCAGCCGCCAAGCATTAATGAATAGGATCTGGTTTATCGCAAACATGGAATACATTACTAGTCTTCAACACAACACGGTACAAAAATTCCACTCTACTTGGCTCCCCTGGTACAGATACCATAATTCCCCCATCCCAGGTCTCCTGTAGGTACAAGACTCGACTATAAAATACTTTTGTCCCCCCCCCCCTTTTTTTTTTCTTCCTTCTCTCTTCTCTTCCTCTCTCTCTCTCTCTCTCTCGACCTCTCCTCTTCTCTCTACCCGACACCCGGCTCGTCTGAGGCCATTTTTCCCCTCTCTCCCCTCCTCCTGACTCTCCTTCCTTTTCTCTCCCCTTCCACTTGCTATACATATCTACCTCGTTTAACACTACTTGATACATACACGCTGTTGGAATCATCAGGCTCAAACATATTCAATTTTTTTTTCTCTTCTTTTTTTCTCTGTTTATTATAAATGTAACTCCTGTTATGTTTGAGATTTCCAGACTTGATAACATAAAATTAGATTGTCTCTTTTTTTCTATGGAAACCATATGTAATTCTGACTTTTTGTTGATTTTCCTGTACACAATTTTGTTTGTTTGTATATCATTCATACAGTCTTATATTGTTCTATATGCTTATTTCTCTCAATAAAGTTTTGCGATTTAAAAAAAAAAACTATTACTTCTATTGCATTGGCGTATCTATATTGGGTGCAGTGTGTGTAGTGCACATGGGCCCTTGGGTTCAGAGGGGCCCACGCCGCACACAATGCATTCATGTTTGATTACGTGCTTTTCCTGAGTCCCACATTGGCGGGATTGCAGCCGGGACAAAAATCACTGACAATATGGCCACCATACATGTATGTTTCCAGAGACCTGCGCATGCGCAGTAGACACTGGCACAATGCTGTGCCATAGAGAGGAGGGGACCCACTCGGAGTCTGCACACCCCTGTTCTGTTGTATGCTAATGACTTTGTTTATAGACCTGTGTAAACAGACGTTTTCCTGACTGGGGCCTCTTAAGAGAGGAGTGTGCAGTCTCCTTTTGGGCCCCCTCCTCTCTAGCCGGCAGCGCTGTTTACTCTAGCGCTGTCCTAGAATCTAGTGCTCAAGCATAGCCCTCCCAGTGATTTTCCTACTGCACATGCACAAATAGATGCATTGTGTGTGGTGTGGGCCCCCTGGACACTGGGGGCCCGTGTGCACAGCACACACCAACCCATTATAAATACGCCAGTGCTTCCCGAGTATGTGGTTGCCTGCATGAATAGTGAATACTGACTGAAGTTATCCTCTGCTCAGGAAGAATTCATTTCTTTGTTGCAGAGAAACCACCATAAAGGTAAGAAAAGGCTCAAACTAACTGGCCAGTACCTAGCAAGAAAGGATGGGGGGGGCCCCAACCAGGCCGCAAGATTTCTGTTGTCGGCCCAGCCTACAATTGTTGTCGGCTCAGCCTACCGTAGCCTGGACAGTGCTCTTCATGAGATATCAGCACATCAGACATCAGAATATCTGGACAGCAACCTCGACAAGAAGCCAGGAGGAGATTAGAGTTATTGGCCCTCATTCCGAGTTGATCGCTCGCAAGGCGGATTTAGCAGAGTTGCTCACGCTAAGCCTACGCCTACTGGGAGTGTATCTTAGCTTCTTAAAATTGCGACCGATGTATTCGCAATATTGCGATTACAAACTACTTAGCAGTTTCAGAGTAGCTTCAGACTTACTCGGCATCTGCGATCAGTTCAGTGCTTGTCGTTCCTGTTTTGACGTCACAAACACACCCAGCGTTCGCCCAGACACTCCCCCGTTTCCCCGGCCACTCCTGCGTTTTTTCCGGAAACGGTAGCGTTTTTTCCCGCACGCCCATAAAACGGCCTGTTTCCGCCCAGTAACACCCATTTCCTGTCAATCACAATACGATCGCCGGAGCGATGAAAAAGCCGTGAGTAAAAATACTATCTCCATTGTAAAATTACTTGGCGCAGTCGCAGTGCGAATATTGCGCATGCGTACTAAGAGGAATTTCACTGCGATGCGATGAAAAATACCGAGCGAACGACTCGGAATGAGGGCCATTATTTTTATTTTGCAAATATGAAGTGTATGAGGGACTGGCAATCGAGTTTTGGGGGGAGGAAGGGCGGTAGGCTGAAGCTTGGCTTAGAGTGCCAAGAAACCTCTCATCAGCCCTGTTTATACTTGGTTTTCATTATTTCTTCTTAAATACTTAATCACATGTGAATTGCCAAGCATTTGTTAATAGTAGCTCTTAACACATAATGAAACTCTCCAAAATGTTTTCACTCATTATTTCCTTTAGAGCAAAACTTCACTCATTTTTTTAAAAACTGTTTCTCTAGTCTTATATGATGAGTTTCTAAGTATTATTATTCATGCTTTTGTTGCTTTTTGGCTTTAATGCAGCACTTATAGTTAATCAGAGACCAAGTCTGACACTGTTAATAGATGGTGCTGATAGCCAAGGTCAACAGTCTATGTTCAGTAAGTAGGATATTAAAGCTACTGTACATGACTCAGCAACTACTTTACAGTGGAGCAGATATGTTAATACTTTGTAAACTATTTTTATTTATTTTCAGTATAAAAATTAGTAACAATGATTTCCAAATCAAGTTATCTACAGTGGTATGAATGTAAGGAAAATAAATGGATGCGAGAACTAGACAAGCTTTGACCAGCCACTAAAGATGACATATACAGTAGTTTTAAAAAAAATAATACTAGTTTGTGTTTATATAAATATTGTTTTTTATTTAAGTGAACGTTTGTGGAAAAACAAGTGGGAAAAAATATTTAAGGAACAAAATGTTTTGTGGAAATTAAATTTTTGAATAGTTCTATACAAATAAATGTACAGTAGCTCCTGCAGAAGTGTTAGTAAATCTCACAGGGTAATCTCCCCTAATTTGGGAAATCTCTGCCTTACTCTCTAAGGAGTATATTTACTAAAGTGCGGTTTTTTAGAACTGGAGATATTGCCCAAGGCAACCAATCATATTCTAGTTATTATCTTCTAGTAGGTGCTAGAGAAATCTGATTGGTTGTACACTTCTCTCCTGCCCAATAATGCTGTCGGGCCATCCCCAGTATCAGCAGCCTCTGCTCTCTCCTTGAGATAACAGGGCAGGGAGAAAGCCACCGGCCCATAATCTACTAATATGGCAACTGTCCCATAATCTAATAATATAACTTAAAAGTAAAATATTCTGCCTCTGACAGGAATAGGATGGCTAAACCCGATGTAACCACAATATACAAAACATGTAAGAGTAATTGATCAGTTTTAGTGCAAAAGATTAACTGAGCAATGGCCTGTGACAGACTGGAGGATGAATAATCATATGTGGCAGCACCAGGGAGAGTGAGTGCGGATGGTGGTGTGTCTGGCAGTAGAGAGGGTGAGAGGGATGCTTGGCAGCAGGGGGAATGAACATGGTAAGTGAGGTATTTGGCAGATGGTGGTGAGCGTGACAGATATACTGTAGTGTCGTCTGGTAGCAGCCAGGGTAAGTGTGGCCTGTGGTAAGCCTGGCAGCTGAGAGGGGAAGTGTGGCAGGTGGGGTGCCTAACAGAAGGGAGGGGAGTGAGCATACATGCTAACATACTGTAGCTGACAAACATAAGTAGCCCTGGAAAGAATCAGTGCTGCAGATATACATACACAGTGGTGGCCAAAACTGCGGACACTTTTTGACATTTTAATGTTTTTTAACTTCGAATGCTTATAAAAACTGCTACACTTCATGCAGTGCATTGATTCATATATCAAATGAAAGGAAATTTAATACTGAATTCAACTCAATAAACAGAGTGCAATTCAAGGGAAGTTATGCACTGAAAACAACACCTAGGGTGAAAATTCCTGTGTACTTATGATGTCACTGTCCTATCAGTATTTCGTTGGGTATCATTTCTTTTTCAATACAGCAGCACAGCGATGTGGCATTGAGCCAACCAATGTTTGGAGCTCTTCCTTCTTTATTATGTGGTGCCATGAGACAATTATAGCCTCAATTAATTCTCTTTTATTGGATAGACGCCTCAGATGTACCAGTTTTTCAAACTGAAACACAAATGTTCTATGGGGTTCAGGTTTGGGCTGTTTCCTGTGAACCACTGTTTGCCTATCCGTGCAGTGTGGCAGGGAGCTGAGTCCTGCTGGGGAAAAAATGGGGCATTATCTGGAAAAAGACCCCTGATAGAAGGTAGAAGTTTTCATTGTAGGATGGCGTCAATGTACTTTCTGCTGTTCAGTGTGCCATCGATGACATGAAGGAGGCCTACAGCATCTGCTGTCATACAAGCCCAGATCATAACACTTGTAGGATTCTTAGTCATCACTTGAATACAATCTGGACATACCTCTTCCCCGGTGATACATATTTTCTCCCACCACTACCAAATATCGATATCTTAGGTTCGTCACTCCATATCACTTGTTTCCACTGACCTTCTGTCCATTCAATGTGTTCTTTTGCCCACTGTATTCGTTTCTGCTGCTGCTTTTTATTCAGGAATGTCTTTTTTCGGGGAATCCTTCCTTTTAGGCCAACCTCCGTTGGTCTTCTCCGTACCGTTCTTGCACTGACAAAAACACCAGTTGCAAATTCGTTTTATTCTCCTATCATCAACAGCTGTTGTTCACTTTTTCCGGCCTTTTCCTTCATTGTTTTGTATAGATTGTGTTCCCTGATAGCGCAAACAAAACTTTCGTACTCCTGATGTCACACTCCCACCAACTTCTCTCACAATTGCTGCATACGAAAGACCATTTTCATGCAAAACCACAATCCTGGATCACTTCCTGGGTGACCAGTCACCACTTTGCTGTTCGACATTGTTGTATTTATTTATTACACTGTCAATAGCTCTAAACAACACACACAAACATCCAACCATAATTGCACTCCAGTAACCAACTTTATTCTGCAAAATGAAACAGCCAAACTGACCTTTCCCACCTTTGAACATGACCTTGCACCTACTCATAAATGACAGCTGATTGGTCCTCAGAATAGCGATTCCAGTTGGCTGGTAGTAGCTGTTACTACAATCTGCTTCAAATATTTGACCTCTGTTTGTTGTGTTGAATTCAGCATTAAATTTCCTTTCTTTTGATATATGAATCATTGCACTGCGTGAAGTGAAACAGTTTTTATAAGCATTCAAAGCTGAAAAACATTTACATTTCAAAAAGAGTCCGCCATTTTGGCCACCACTGTATATACCCAATATATTTTTTCTTTTTCTTCAAGGTGCCGGGATATGGAGCCTAGTTCTGCTCCTAACGCACCTGTGAAGTTGCACCAAAGGGCTCTGATTGGCACACAGCTATGTGAATAGTAAAGCAATGGTGACTATCAGTGGGTGAAACCAATGATGACTCCCTTGCAGATGGTTTGACACCATCAAGGCTAATCATCAATGGTATCATTGGTGGTGATCATCAATTGTTAACCGACCAATGGCCATCACTACTGTACATTAATGAATGTCAGTGACACTGGATGCAGGGAGTCAGTAACACTTAGGTTGACCTTGTCCTCATATGACATTCAATTAATTCTATCATTTATATCATTTCACAGTAACATGCAATAATAGTTCAGCAACAACATTTGATGAAATTGCAGTTTAGCTAGCAGTACTCTCAGTGGCATAATTTAATGAGAACAGCGATAAATATCTATCTCTCTAAATTAAGGTTGTTATCAATACCATGCTATTCTTCACACCCTAAAATCAAATGACTTGAGCATAAGGTTAGACAATAAAGAAATAGAAATTTAGAGCTTGAGGAATATAGCAGTGATGTGAGATGGGGAGAGGCGGGTGAGGCAGGTGAGGCAGAGCCTTTCCTGTCATATTAACATTTGTGCCAGAGTTTTGGCTGTATAAAGTATATGAAAAATGCAAATAATATATTGAAAATAACTTCTTTTGTATTATTCAAATATTTTTTATAGTCAAAATTGTGGAGTAAAAAGTTTATGGCAGGTGAGGCAGTGCCTTTACCGCACATCTCTAATCAAAACTCACCAAATTTCCAGCTGTATATACTGCTGTACCTGTGTATAATGCCCACATGAACCATTGGGCTCATATATTGTGTATAAATCTTGCTCTGGTACTAGCCAGTGCCTCCTCAGCCATTTGTCTCACCAACTGACCCTGGAATATAGTCCATCAGTGTTAATAAGAAATTCTGGTTTTGAGACACGGGAAATATATAAATGGTGCAAAGTTTAAAACTGTGGTTTGCCCGCTGCAGATCATGGGGCCTTATCCATGTTTATAGGCAATGGAGTGATTATCGGCAGACTGCGCATGTGCTGCGACCGCACTGCGAATACACAAAGGTGCTGATGCAATCTCACTCGCAATGAGAATTTCATGTTAAAGTGATTGTGAGGAAGTGACTGTTTGGAGGTGGCGACTTTTCATGGCCAATTTCGGAGCATGTATATGTAGTCATCTGCGAACATGTACACAGAAAAACTTGGCACCAGCGTCGCTACTGCCACGTCCCATCTGCATAGACATAGGGCTACCCTAGCAGTCAATTTTCTCCTTTATTGCGTATAGGCTGCGCTTGCAATTGCAAATGCGTTTGCGATGGCTCTGGTGGGCAATCCGTAGCCTAGAAAATTGCAATTGCATTTGCATACAAACATGAATTAGGCCCATGGTCCTATAAGGCAAGATTGCACAAGTTACATGTTTCAGATATCTCATTTGTCAGGAAAGGGAAAATACATATTTTTATGAAAAAGAAAAAAAAAATCTGAAGTTATCGGAAAGAGGGATCTCTGTATCTTTTATATTGTTACATTTGCAAGTATATATAATAAAATGTATATTATGTTCATCATCTCTGCTACTTTACTATTCTTTCACTGCTATATACTTGTGCTCTTTGCTTGCCGCCTTGTTTCTCACATTGTGACAATGTATTTTTCAACTGGCGTCTGAAATCAATGACAAGATTCATTTTATTAAATTGCATTATCTGCTATTTGTCTAATCACTTTCTGATGCAGTTACAGAATTTCTGTTTGATATATAAGAACATTGCTCATCAAACCTACAGTACATAAGGCTTGTCTACATATAAAGAATCATATTAAGTATACTGGGGAGTGAAAATTGGAATTTCAGCTTGATTGATGTGCGCCTTTGTGCAGAATGCAGAAACAGGTACCCGACTCAGGCATCACCTATGCTGATCTTTTGTATACAAATCAATTGTTCTTCCATATCCAATGCATCTACTGCACATCTCCCATATCATAACGACATGCACCTGCCTGCTCCCGAATGACCTTCTTCTCTATCTCTCATACTACTGTATCTCCCAGAACAATTTTCTACAGCATCATATTTCACCCTCTTCCCATTACATTGAAATATCTCTTTGAATCTTTCCCATGAATATTACTGCATCCTGCCACTTTTAAGGACTTTTTATTATCTTCATTTCTGTCAAGCGAGGCACAGTACAATGCACACAATATTCCACATTGACAAACTGCATCTATTTTTAACATGTTTTATCCAGTGGTTTGTTTCTGGAAACCACACCCAGTTTGTGGATGATTGCCAACCGTATTTTAATCCGCTACTTAATACATTTCCCACCTTTTTGCAATAAAGACAATTGGGGGGGGGGGGGGGGGGGTAATTCAGGTTTGTTAGCAAACCAAAAAAGCACACTAATAGGAAAAACCATATTGCACTGCAGGCAGGGGCAGATCATGGAACATGTGCAGAGATTTAGATTTGGATTGGTTATATTGTTTCTGTGCAGGGTAAATGCTGGCTGCTTTATTTTTACGGGAAGTATTCATATTGCCTGCTGCCGGGATCCCGGCTGTTGGGATAATAACGCCGGAATCCTGACATCCGGTGAAATACCGGCGGTCGGAAAACTGAGCGACTGCCGGAATCGCCATTCGGGTGGTGGTCCACACCACCACCTAAGGGGAAATATAACCCTGTGGCGACCGAAGGTCGCCCCCCAGGCCCGAAGCGTGGCGAGCACAGCGAGCACGCGAGGGGACATGCTGCGCTCGCTGTCTGTATTCTAGCTGTTGGGATCCCGGTGTCGGTCTTCTGACTCCTGGGATACCAACAGCCGGCATATCATACTGAATCCATTTTTTCGCTGCAATTTAGATGTCAGTATGAACACATCCCACCCAAATCTAATTCTCTCTGCCCATGTTACATCTGTCCCAGATGCAGTGCAGCATTAGAGTGCTATTTTGATTTGCTAACACACAGGTTCTCAAACTCGGTCCTCAGGACCCCAAACGGTTAATGTTTTCCAGGTCTCCTCACAGAATCGCAAGTGAAATAATCAGCTCCACCTGTGGATGTTTTAAAATATGTCAGTGAGTAATGACTACACCAGTGTTCCTGCTAGGTGAGCTGGAAAATGTGAACTGTGTGGGGTCCTGAGGACCGAGTTTGAGAACCACTGTGCTAACAAACCTGAATAAGGCCCAATGGCAACAATACTGTAACTCTCACTTTGAGGAAGATAATTATAGTGGGGTTTGTAGACCCAACCATAGTACTGTAGTTCTGGGGACGAAGACAATGATACAGGAAATAGCCCCAGCATCTCTCTCTCCACTTTACCTCTCTCCAAGCTCTGATACATCTCACAATATACAATGATGAGAGTAGTGACCCCTTGAACAAATTTTTTTTTTTTAGTACATTTAGCCAGATCGCATTTCCCATTATAAGTATGGGAAATACAATCTGAAATGTGACTTTAAGGGCTTGGAGGAGAATTTTGCTATTTCTTCTCCACTTGTCATTTAGTACATTCCTGTGATACTAAAATAATGTAAAAAGGGTATGAAAACACTCTTTTTCCAATTATTTTAGTAAAAATAACTTTAATAAATATGCCCCAATATCTCACGGTTTGATTTTTTTCACTTGCATTGTATATCTTAACCTTTTTATATTGTATTGTCTATGTGTATCATTGTGTGGTACAACTTACAGTTGGTGTCAACATAAAAATAAAAGATACTAATAACATCTGTCTTTCTCTTGACATCTATGTTTCCTGATTATTTCAGTTACTGTTGACATTCACAGCCTGCTGAAAGGTAACAGCTGCTGAGAAAGTAAGGCAAGATATTTAAAATGGTAGCAATACATTTTATTTACTGTCATTCACAGTCAATTTTCTAATGACTACCTTGAAACTGTCAATATTTTCACCAATATTGGGCAAAGGTTACACCAACTTGAGTGGCTAAAATTTGTGACAGGGCATATGTGCGCTGGACCATTTTTGCTGGATTTGGATTTGGCTTTGATTCATCCCCCGTGACTGGTTTTGGATTTGCTTTTTTTTTTTAAATTGATAAAAAAGCTAAAGTCACATAATTCAGGTCTCTTTTGCTCCTATAGTATTATTAACCTCAATAACATTCATTTGCAGTAACTTCCAGTCAATTTTGACCACATCACAGTTCACAATATTGTTTTTACCAATATTGGCCAAATGCTGCAGCGAGCTGGCTGGTTACTAAGCAACAGAGCAGTGGCACAAACACACAGAAGCTTATAGCACATCTATGAAACATTCCACAGCCTAATGAACTACAGTGCACAGAACAGTACGAACAACAGATGTTTTTCAACTCGCAGCTTGGTTCAAACTATGTGGAGTCACAGGGCTTTGAACAAAGGGCACTAGAGTAAAGTGCACTAAACAGTACAAACAATAGTTCTATATTTGTTTCTGCTTTTGAACTTGCAGCTCGGTTTAAATTGCGTGGAGTCACAGGGCTTATAGATGCATGTGAACAAAGCACACTAAGGTAAAGCACACCAACAAGTACAAATTACAGCAAAATACAGTGCAGAATACAGTAGTGTGCTCCTATACACAGACACTATGCAGAGCACAGCCACTTGTGAGTCTGGACACAGCACAGCCAATACAGCAGAGTACAGTGCAGCATACAGCAGCGTGCTCCCATACACAGTCACCTTTAGAGAGCACAGCTACTTGTGAGTCTGGACACAGCACAGCCAATTCAGCAGAGTACAGCGCAGCATACAGCAGCGTGCAACGTGCCCCCATATAGAGTCACTTTATAGAACACAGCCACTTGTAAGTCTAGACACAGCACAGCCAGTACAGCAGAGTACAGCACAGCATACAGCAGAGTGCGTTAGAGTGAAATGGTGCTGAGTGCCGGCTGCGGTGCCTTATATAGAATCCAAATTACAGTGAGAATCTGATGCTGGGAGGATAACGTTTAGCCTTAAAGTGGGATCTGAGTCTGGTGGGAACACCAGAGCCGCAGCTTGGGGGGACTCATATCCCAATAGTTCAGAGCTGTGGAATCTGGACCGCTCATCTCTAAAATCTCTACAGTATATATAGAGAGTAAATACTGATAGTGCATATATGATAATGTACCAGGCTAATAACAGCAATGCACTGTCATGACTACACCATAGTCCAGTTCAGTTGAATATAACAAATGTATAATGTATAATTCAAGTGCATAGTCTAGAACCTGAAGCCTAGAGAAGGGGGTGGGCCCTCAGGCACTGTGGCCAATGGGTTTTTCACCTGTATCCCTGTGGGCCAGTCTGTCCCACCTTTTTATCCAACCCCTATCCCCCATCCAAATTTTTGCCTCCCCTTTTATAGTTTCTGTAGTTTAGTAATAACAGCACTTCAATATGTACCACTGGCTACTGGTTTCTCATGGGTACTTCTGTAATGGATTGTTAGAATTTTAAATCACCTAAATTTCACAGCATATTTATCAATATATTTTTTTTTACTAAAATAATGTGAAATTGTTTTAATTTTTAAAGTGCTTTTGGAGGAGAATTCACAAAATTCTCCTCCATGCCCTCAAATTTGCATATTTTTATTTTGAAATGCAATCTGTTTCAGATAGCAAATTGGCAAATCGTAAAATAATACCAGAGGGAGCCTCATGAAAGTAAAGCCATTTTCAAATGGCTTTATAGAGATGTTGGTCCATTTCCCCTACTTCCTGTATGCTGACAGGCAGAGCTGAGTTCTGTGACAGCCTATGTGTCTAATAGGCTTGGGTATAGAATCCCGGAGGTCAGAATACCAATGCTGGGATCCCGGATGCCCGAATGCCGGCAGTGAGGTGTGCACTAGAAAGCACCTTGTGGACTCGCTGCGCTTGCCATGTCACGAGTGGGAATAGCCCTGTCGCATTCTTATCGGTCGGGATCCTGGCATTGGTATTCTGACCGCCGGGATCCCGCTCACTGGGATGTTACATCCCGTCTAATAGACCACAGGCTCATCACAGAGAAAATAGTTATAATATATAATAAATAAAATAAAACTTACCTGCATCCATTGATCAGTGATTGGTGAGCTCCTTCTCTGTGACCTGGTCAGCTGATCTGTACAGTCAGCTGAGATGCCAGCCAGGACTTTCACTGCACCTCAGCTGACCCCACAGATCAGCTAATCGGATCACAGAAGGAGCTCACCGATCACTGATCTCTGGGTACAGGTAAGATGTATTTAATTTCTATTACAGATGGAAGAGGGGCAGGGGAGGATGCCAGCAGCTGGGTAGCAGCACACACCTAGGGGGAGGTCTGAGTGGCTGGGGCTGACTCATCAGGGGGAGGCATAGAGGAGAGGGGGCACAGAGGAGGTAGAGGTGCAGGAGCATTGAAGCAGGGAAAGGGAAGGGGCATAGAAGAGGCAGGAGGACAGCGGAGGGGTTACCGGGACATGCTCAGACACATTCGCAGCGTATTCAGCTTTTCACTTTTACAAAAAATGCCCAAGAAGTGCAGGTAGGGGATTTGCAAGGACAGAGCTTTCTCTCAAGTCTCTGTCCTGGTATGTGAATAATAATACATTAATGCAATATTTGCTAATATAGCATTGAGAATGTATTCAAAATTACCATATCACAACCGCATCTGAGAAGCAGATTGTGATAAATATGCCTGTTGGTAACTATTGTAATTGTTAATATTGCTAGTAAAAACACGCAATCAGTATTGATAGAAATGGTAGTATTAGTAGCAGCATTTAGGGGTGATTCAGACCTGATCGTAGATGTGCTAAATTTAGCACATCTACGATCGGCTTCCCTGACATGTGGGAGGACGCCCAGCACAGGGCTAGTCCGCCCCATATGTCAGGCCCTACCCTGTCGTACAAGTACAAAAGCATTGCACAGCGGCAAAGTTTTTGTACTGTAGCCCCCAGCCAGTGCAGCTCCTGCGTGCTGGCAGGGAGCTACTTGTCGCTGCCCGGGTTGCAGCTGTCACGATCCGGGTATCTGGACGCCATTACTTACCCTTCAGATGCCTCCTAAGGCTGGCTCAGCGTTCCAGGACTGGATCCCGCTGTTCCTGAGTTTCCACATGCAGAATGTCAGAGTGGTGATTTCATCAGCCGCGGCCTCCGCTGTGCCCGCGTGGTTAAATGTGCGCTTGTCAGTCTGGCGTCTCCTGTCTCCTGTGGCCGGCGTCGCCATTACTGTTTCAATTCTCACATGGATTACAAACCAAACTTCCCTCCAAGTGTCTGCATGGGCGCAGCCATCTTGGATTTTGTCATCTGAGCATTTCCACCAATCTGCTGTCTGTATTGTTGATTTGCATAATTGCCTAGCCAACCCCTTCCTTGCTGCAGGTATAAGTAAGCTGTGCCTGAGCAAGGAAGGCGTCAGTGCTTTGGTTGTCTAACCTAGTTCCAGTTTGTCTCTCTCCTGTGGTTGTCTTCCAGGTTCCAGCTCCTGTCTCCAGACTTCTGCTATAGAGACCCGCACCAGCATTCCATCTGCGGTGTAGCCTGACTCTCCGATCCATTCTGGACTCACCTGTTTCCAGTTACAACAATCACCTGCTTCCAGCCCAGCTTCCAGCAGTGTACAGCTTCTCTTAAAGGGCCGGTGTCCTTTCTGCAGTTTACCACTCTCCACCGGTATTATTATTTCACCGCTCTCAAACTCCAAACTTCATCAATCACCTGCTTCCAGCCCAGCTTCCAGCAGTGTACAGCTTCTCTTAAAGGGCCGGTGTCCTTTCTGCAGTTTACCACTCTCCACCGGTATTATTATTTCACCGCTCTCAAACTCCAAACTTCATTATTATTTCATCGCTCTCAAGTTCGTTTATTATTTAACTGGTTCCAGCCAGTATCCACTCCGTACCAACAACAGTCTGGTTCCAGCCAGTATCCACAGCAGCCGTTTTATCTTCAGCAACCCAGCCTTTCCTGGAACACCAGCTGGTACGATCCTGGGTTCTCTCCATTGCTACAGTCAGGTCTGGTAAGGACTTTCCAACTAGAAGATTATAAGAACTGTCTCATCCTACCAGTGCCTGTGGCCCTTGCCACCCTGTAGTACCCAGGAATTGTATTTATCCTCTGTTGACTTTTATGTTTCCTTTACTGCTGCTGTGTTACGGAGTTTGTCATAATAAACATCATTGACTTTTATCCTGGTTGTCGTGGTCACGCCTTCGGGCAGTTATTCTACATGTTACTTACATGTCTAGGGGTCTGATACAACCTCCCAGGTTCCGTTACATCTCAGCCCCTACAACTGAGGCTGCCTCCCGTCAGCTCAGGCCCTCAGTTGTGACAGTAAGCACTGACCTAATGAATCCAGCCGGAGACCAGGATCAAGCGGCCAGGCCAATGCAAGAACTGGCAGCCCGACTTGAACATCAGGAGGCTGCACAGGGCCACATCATCCGCTGTCTCCAGGATCTCTCTACACGGCTGGATGGGATTCAAACGACCCTCCGTGGACCTGGCACGTCCGGTGCGTCCACTACAGTGACACCAGCTGTAACCCCACCCACCTTACCCATTTCCAGTCCACATCTTCATCTTCCAACGCCAGCAAAATTTGATGGATCTCCAAGGTTCTGCAGGGGATTTCTCAATCAATGTGAAATCCACTTTGAGCTTCTACCTGGCAATTTCTTCAGTGACCGTACCAAAATTGCCTATATCATCTCCCTTCTCAGTGGCTCAGCCCTTGACTGGGCATCACCTTTATGGGAGAAGTCTGATCCCCTGCTATCCTCCTATACTGACTTTGTAGCTACATTCAGGCGCATCTTCGACGAGCCAGGCCGGATAACATCTGCTTCATCTGAGATTCTCCGTTTACGCCAGGGAACACGTACTGTGGGACAGTATCTTATACGCCAGGGAACACGTACTGTGGGACAGTATCTTATGCATTCTGGCATGGCTTATCAGAACGCATCAAGGATGAGTTAGCTACCAGAGACTTGCCCTCTAAGTTGGATGAGCTAATTTCTCTTTGCACGAAGGTTGATCTACGTTTCAGAGAGAGAGCAACTGAGCGAGGAAGATCATCTACTCCTAAATCTTCTGCTCCTCCTCCTCGTCAACCATCTCCATCCAAGGATGAGCCTATGCAAATTAGTCGTTCCCGTCTATCTCCCGCTGAGCGCCGAAGACGTCTCTCTGAGTCTCTCTGTCTCTACTGTGCAGCTCCGTCGCACACTATCAATGCCTGTCCCAAACGTCCGGGAAACTCCAGATCCTAGCTCGCCAAGGAGAGGGCCGGCTAGGAGTAATGATCTCCTCTCCATCTCCTCATGACTGTAACCTCCCAGTGTCGCTCCAAATTGCTCAACGTTACAGGAACGTCATTGCCCTCCTTGATTCCGGAGCAGCTGGGAATTTCATAACCGAAGCTTATGTTAAACGGTGGTCCCTACCCACCGAGAGACTGTCCTCGTCCATCTCTTTGACTGCCGTGGATAGCAGCAAGATTTTTGACGCAGTCATTTCCTTAAGGACTCTTCCAGTTCGTCTGAGAGTGGGAGTTCTTCATTCTGAGTATATTTCTTTTTTAGTGATTCCAAGAGCCACACATCCAGTGGTTTTAGGCCTTCCATGGCTCCGTCTCCACAACCCATCAATTGACTGGACGACTACGCAAATACTGGCATGGGGTCCCTCCTGTGCTGAGACTTGTTTAGCCAAAGTTCTTCCTGTTTGTTCTTCCTTCCCCAGGTCATCTGATGTTCCGCCTCCTCCATATCAAGACTTCACGGACGTGTTCAGTAAAGCCTCTGCTGATATCCTTCCTCCTCATAGAGAATGGGACTGCCCAATCGACCTCATTCCAGGGAAGGTTCCACCGCGAGGCCGAACTTATCCGTTGTCTCTGCCTGAGACACACTCCATGGAAGAGTACATCAAAGAGAACCTGGCGAAGGGTTTCATCCGACCATCTTCTTCTCCAGCCGGCGCAGGCTTCTTCTTCGTTAAGAAGAAAGACGGTGGTCTGCGTCCGTGCATCGACTACAGAGGTCTGAACGACATTACCGTCAAGAACCGATACCCTTTACCCCTGATTACCGAGCTCTTTGATAGAGTTAGTGGTGCAACTATTTTCACAAAGCTGGACTTGAGGGGTGCCTACAATCTCATCCGAATCCGTGAGGGTGACGAGTGGAAGACCGCCTTTAACACCCGTGACGGACATTATGAGTACCTCGTCATGCCCTTCGGATTGAGCAACGCTCCAGCAGTCTTCCAGCACTTCGTGAATGAGATTTTCAGGGACATCTTGTACCGCCATGTCGTGGTTTATCTAGACGACATCCTCATCTTTGCTAATAATCTCGAAGATCATCGTTTCTGGGTAAAAGAGGTTCTTTCCCGTCTCCGTGTCAATCACCTCTATTGTAAATTGGAGAAGTGTGTGTTTGAAGTTAAAACCATTCCGTTTCTAGGTTACATTGTGTCCGGTTCCGGACTAGAGATGGATCCTGAGAAACTCCAAGCAATCCAGAATTGGCCTATACCCTTAAGCCTCAAAGGGGTCCAGAGGTTCTTAGGGTTCGCCAATTATTATAGAAAATTTATACGAGACTTTTCCACCATTGTGGCGCCTATCACTGCATTAACCAAGAAAGGTGCTAATCCGTCCAAGTGGTCCGAGGAAGCTACACAGGCCTTTCACCTTCTGAAGCAACGGTTCATCTCTGCACCAGTTCTGAAACAGCCCGACACCGACTCTCCTTTTATCTTAGAGGTAGATGCCTCCTCCGTTGGAGAAGGAGCAGTGTTATCCCAGAAGCCCAAAGATGGACATCTACATCCTTGCAGTTTCTTCTCCCGGAAGTTCTCCCCAGCTGAGCGCAACTATGCCATTGGCGATCAGGAGTTGCTAGCCATCAAGCTCGCTCTGGAGGAGTGGAGATACCTGTTGGAGGGAGCTTCCCACTCAATCACCATACTTACCGACCACAAAAATCTTTTATATCTCAAAGGCGCACAATGTCTGAATCCTCGTCAGGCCAGATGGGCACTTTTCTTCTCTAGGTTTGACTTTAAACTCCAGTTCTGTCCGGGTTCTCAGAATCGTAAGGCCGATGCCCTTTCCCGCTCATGGGAGCAAGAAAATGAGTCCGAGTCTGCAGACAAGCATCCTATTATTAATCCGTTGGCATTCTCCACGGTAGGGATGGACTCTACGCCTCCACCAGGGAAAAGTTTTGTTAAGCCAGTTCTAAGGAAGAAGCTCATGCATTGGGCCCATGCTTCCCGTTTTGCTGGACATACAGGCATTCAGAAAACCCTTGAATTTATTTCTAGGTCCTACTGGTGGCCAACTCTGAAGAAGGACGTTATGGAATTTATTGCCTCCTGCCCAAAGTGTGCCCAACACAAAGTCTCCCGCCAGTCGCCTGCGGGGCAACTGGTTCCATTATCTGTTCCCCGTCGACCTTGGACCCATTTGTCGATGGACTTTGTTTCCGATCTACCTATCTGCAACAAGTTTAATACCATCTGGGTGGTAGTTGACCGGTTCACCAAGATGGCACATTTCATCCCTCTCACCGGTCTTCCGTCAGCTTCCAAGTTGGCTCAAGTGTTTATACAAGAGATCTTCCGACTTCATGGTCTTCCTGAAGAGATCATCTCGGATCGTGGAGTACAATTTGTAGCCAAATTTTGGCGAAGTTTGTGTCAAGCCCTCCAAGTCAAGTTAAAGTTTTCCACGGCTTACCATCCTCAGACCAATGGTCAAACCGAGAGGGTGAATCAGGACTTGGAGGCCTTCCTCCGTATATATGTGTCTTCCTCTCAAGATGACTGGGTTCAACTCCTTCCTTGGGCCGAGTTCAACCACAACAATCAATACCATTCCTCATCTTCTTCTACACCATTCTTCATTAATTATGGATTCCACCCTAAAGTCCCAGAATTCCAACCGCTTCCCGCAACTTCTGTTCCAGCAGTGGATGTCACCTTGCGTCAGTTTTCAAATAACTGGAGGAACGTCCGCGCAGCCCTGCTTAAAGCCTCATTCAGGTATAAGAAGTTTGCCGATAGAAAGCGTAGAGCGGTTCCTGCTCTCAAGGTGGGTGATCGTGTGTGGCTGTCCACGAAGAATTTGAGGTTGAGAGTTCCCAGCATGAAATTTGCACCTCGCTACATCGGACCCTTCAAGATTGAACAAGTCATCAATCCTGTTGCCTACAGGTTACAGTTACCATCCTTCTTGAAAATACCCAGGACATTTCATGTTTCTTTGTTGAAACCGCTGATCCTGAATCGGTTTCATTCCGCACTTCCTCCAGCTCCCAAAGTTCAGACTCAACGGGGAGTCGAGTACGAGGTGGCCAAGATTTTGGACTCATGTTTCCGTTACGGTCAGTTACAATACCTCATTGACTGGAAGGGCTATGGTCCTGAAGAACGCTCTTGGACCAATGCCTCAGACGTCCATGCTCCTGCCTTGGTCCGAAATTTCCACGCAAAGTTTCCTTTAAAGCCTAAGAAGTGTCCTGGGGCCACTCCTAAAGGGGGGGGTGCTGTCACGATCCGGGTCTCTGGACGCCATTACTTACCCTTCAGATGCCTCCTAAGGCTGGCTCAGCGTTCCAGGACCGGATCCCGCTGTTCCTGAGTTTCCACATGCAGAATGTCAGAGTGGTGATTTCATCAGCCGCGGCCTCCGCTGTGCCCGCGTGGTTAAATGTGCGCTTGTCAGTCTGGCGTCTCCTGTCTCCTGTGGCCGGCGTCGCCATTACTGTTTCAATTCTCACATGGATTACAAACCAAACTTCCCTCCAAGTGTCTGCATGGGCGCAGCCATCTTGGATTTTGTCATCTGAGCATTTCCACCAATCTGCTGTCTGTATTGTTGATTTGCATAATTGCCTAGCCAACCCCTTCCTTGCTGCAGGTATAAGTAAGCTGTGCCTGAGCAAGGAAGGCGTCAGTGCTTTGGTTGTCTAACCTAGTTCCAGTTTGTCTCTCTCCTGTGGTTGTCTTCCAGGTTCCAGCTCCTGTCTCCAGACTTCTGCTATAGAGACCCGAACCAGCATTCCATCTGCGGTGTAGCCTGACTCTCCGATCCATTCTGGACTCACCTGTTTCCAGTTACAACAATCACCTGCTTCCAGCCCAGCTTCCAGCAGTGTACAGCTTCTCTTAAAGGGCCGGTGTCCTTTCTGCAGTTTACCACTCTCCACCGGTATTATTATTTCACCGCTCTCAAACTCCAAACTTCATCAATCACCTGCTTCCAGCCCAGCTTCCAGCAGTGTACAGCTTCTCTTAAAGGGCTGGTGTCCTTTCTGCAGTTTACCACTCTCCACCGGTATTATTATTTCACCGCTCTCAAACTCCAAACTTCATTATTATTTCATCGCTCTCAAGTTCGTTTATTATTTAACTGGTTCCAGCCAGTATCCACTCCGTACCAACAACAGTCTGGTTCCAGCCAGTATCCACAGCAGCCGTTTTATCTTCAGCAACCCAGCCTTTCCTGGAACACCAGCTGGTACGATCCTGGGTTCTCTCCATTGCTACAGTCAGGTCTGGTAAGGACTTTCCAACTAGAAGATTATAAGAACTGTCTCACCCTACCAGTGCCTGTGGCCCTTGCCACCCTGTAGTACCCAGGAATTGTATTTATCCTCTGTTGACTTTTATGTTTCCTTTACTGCTGCTGTGTTACGGAGTTTGTCGTAATAAACATCATTGACTTTTATCCTGGTTGTCGTGGTCACGCCTTCGGGCAGTTATTCTACATGTTACTTACATGTCTAGGGGTCTGATACAACCTCCCAGGTTCCGTTACATCTCAGCCCCTACAACTGAGGCTGCCTCCCGTCAGCTCAGGCCCTCAGTTGTGACAGCAGCGGCTGCATATGACGTCTCACGGCCACCGCGGCACGACTCCCCAATGGTCCGGGCACGCCTGCGTTGCCCGAACCACGCCCCCTAAATGGTGGCCAAACGCCGCCGGCCCGCCCCTCCCGCCCAGCGACCATCTCTGCCTGTCAATCATGCAGAGGTGATCGCAGGGCTAAGATAGCCAGTGCCGGCGCGTGCGCACTTCAGACCTGATCGCTGCTGTGCGAACACGCACAGCAGCGATCAAGTCTGAATTAGCCCCTTTGTCAGCATGACTTGTATCTATATCTGTAATATCAGTATTAGTACAAGTAGTAGTATCAGCAAATACCCCCCAATAGTTCCAAATAAACTTAATAATCTGGAATATTGTCAATTGAATAGGAATACATGCAATGAGACAGCTTCGCTGTCACTTTACTTACCAATGCTGTAAATTCCCACTCTGCAGTATCAATCACACTCCACTGATGCTCTGCCTCTGAGCTCTAGTAGGGACTACTATATGCCGCTGTGTGCTGCGGGCGGTCCGCCGAAGAGGAGAGCGCAGGGACGCAGCCATGGGGAGAAGGAGGAGGAGGGAGGTGGAGGAGGGAGCCGCAGCAACGCAATGTAATTGGCGGAGGCACCGCTGCAGCTGTCCCTCTCCTTCCACATAGGCTGGCCGCCGCTGCTGTGATGAGGGAAGCGCATCCAGAGCCGTAACTAGACTTTTTGGCACCCTGTGCCAAAGAGATAATTGGCGCCCCCTCCCCCCATTTTTCTAATAGAGACAAAACTAAAAACTATGAACACTATATGAAGCAACTGATACTTTGTAAAAAAAAAAATAATTAGCATTGCAAATGAACAGATCTATGTAGTGTGCAGCCACACATCCATTCTCTTGCAGCCACACACTACATAGATCTGCTCAGCCGCAATGCTGATCATTTTTTCACAAAGTACAGGGTAAGCTTCAAATTGTTAGAATTCTCTAGTTTAGAATTATCTACCTTTCAATGCAAGGGCAGATAGCTCACTGACTGCAATGCCACAGGCAATGGGTGCGAATCCCGAGTATGTCAGCAACTTGAAATGTAATAAAAGACAGTGTGACTAACAAAGAAATCTCAAGTTGAGTTCATGAATGTTGTATAGGTATTAGCGACAAAAGGGGTCAGGGTAGGAGACTGGGGTGGACAGGAGATGCTGGGCTTCAAAAAGGGTGGAAGCTGCAAGTGAAAGTAATTAAAACATATAATTGACAAGAACCTCCAACAGCGCCCCCTACCCTGCAGCGCTATGTGCGGTGCCCCCTCTGCACACATGAAGTTACGGCCCTGAGCGCATCCCAGCATTCACAGCGGCGGTGGCCAGCCTATGTGGAAGGAGAGGGACAGCTGCAGCGGCGCCTCCGCCAATTACATTGCGCTGCCTCCTTCTCCCCTGCCCGGGATCTGCCAGAAGCTGCACCGAGGAGCCTGAGCCAGCGGAGACAGTAAGTATCATCTGTTCTTTCTGTTTGTCTGTCTGTCTATCTATCTATCTATCCTGTCTGCCGTAATGTGTAAAAAAGAGACGCTGTCTGCCGTAATGTGTAAAAAGGGGATGCTGTCTGCCGTAATGTGTAAAAAGAGGACGCTATCTGCTGTAATGTGTAAAAAGGGGATGCTGTCTGCTGTCATTTGTAAAAAGGGGACGCTGTCTGCCGTAATGTGTAAAAAGGGATCTATCTGGTGTATTGGCGCTACTGAGCGCCGTAATTTGAATAATGGTGACTACTGTGCACTGTAATATAAACTGGTATTATTTTGTGGCTAAGAGCTTAGACTGAGCCATACGTAATTATCTGTTTTTCTTAATATCTACTTCCAGCCGTCTTTTGTTGTTGCTATGGTGATGGAACACTATTCTCCTGTACCACGCCCCCGGGGAAGCTGGGTCACTGGCATCGGCGGGCGCCTATGATGTCACGGGGACTCCCGAAGTGCGTTGGACGGGACGTGCATGAGGTGAATTGGTAATGTATAAATGTTTGTTTTATGGTCTATTTGCAGTTTGTCTTGATAAAGGAGCGTGAGCTCTGAAACTTTGACATAAGCAACTGTGTCAGCCTTTTCTTTCAAGTCTCCTGAGTGCCAGTCGCACATTCTCTCTCTCTCTCTCTCTCTCTCTATATATATATATATATATATATATACACACACACACACACATATACCTGTGTGGCCAGCAATCCCTTTTTTAAATAATATATCAATATCTATACATTTTATATATATATGATATTCTCAGACCGCTGTCTGTCGTTCTTTATGCCGTGAGTGCCGCCTGTCTGCTGAAACTATTATTGGTCATAGCGCACGCTTGTACCATTGGAAGGCACCGGCCATACAATTTTCTACACCGATACTGAGGACACAGTGAGTGCCGTGTAACTATTTCTGTTTTATGTATATATATATATATATATATATATATATTATAAGGGAGCATGCAAAGAATCCCTAATTTGGAGTTGGGGGTGAGGGGGTGGACTTGGGCGGGATGAGAGGGGGTCCCAAAGCATTTTGTTGCACCTGGGCCCACCACTTGCTAGTTCTGCCACTGGGCTGACAGTATAGTACTTTGGGAAGATGACCCCCCAATATGGGCTTCACAGAAAAGTGAAATGGTTTGGGAAAGATGACATATGTCATTCTCAATGTAATACACCAAGCGTGAAACAGAGATGGATAACACCAAGAATAATAGAATCAAGGCCATTAGATAATAGCAAACATATAACAAGGTAGACTGAAACCAGAAGTGATGTGGTTTGAAAAAGACAAATGATGGCTTTCATTTTCATTGATCACTAATTATATTTATTTTGTACTGATTAAATTTTTTTATTTAATGCAAAGGGATACAGATGCATAGCAGCAGCATTAAACAAAAGGAGGAAATTATTGTCACTTGATCACATTAAAAACAGCGGGCACTGCTCAGAATTAAAATGGTCTGAAAGAAATAAGAAAGTGGAAAACACAGCCATAAAAGGAAATCATAGATACTGATCCAGATGCGGGTTGAAGATGAAATGTTTAAATGAAGCTGTGCTCTTTTCCTGAAATCAGGAGCAATGCCATCCTGTGGGTAATTGTAGATGTCTAAATGGTCATAGTTTTGTGTACAAGTGCTCTCCATGAAAGCTGGCTGTGTGGTGGGTGATTGTCACTGCTTGCAGATGATAGTTGTCTAGATTCGTAGTAACTTACTAGCAGTGCACCAAGCCAGGTGCATGTAGGTGTTTCTAGGGGATCCGGTCTGAAGATCGACAGTGTCTAGTTCGACAATGTTTAGGTCCACCATTATAGGTCAACAGTCACTAGATCGACACGTTTTCAATGTCGACAGGGTTTCTATGTTGACATGTTCTAGGTCGACGGGTCAAAAGGTCGACATGAGTTTTGTTTTGTTTTTTAAATCTTTTTCTTTTACTTTTTCATAATTAACGATCCACGTGGACTATGATTGGAACGGTAACCTGTGCCAAGCGCAGCTGTAGCAGAGTGAGGCACCTTGCTCGAAGCATGGCGAGCGAAGCGAGCCATGCAAGGTGACAAGGTGCACTGATTGGGCTTCCCGGTAACTGTACGGAGAAATCAACACACAAAAAACATGAAAAACTAATTTCGACCTAGAGCGTGTCGACCTAGAAACCCTGTCGACCTTTAAACCCTGTCGACCTAGTGACTGTCGACCTATAGTGGTCGACCTAAATATTGTCGACCTAGACACTGTCGCTCTAATGATCCACACCCGTTTTTAGTGGGTGCTTTCGATGGATTGGAGTTAGTAATGTGCTTCATTCAGCTGGTAGCCAGACTTCTTCATGGACAAGTTGTAGCAAACTCCCCAAGCAGCTCCTCATCTCCTGCACAGTGTCTACATGATCCCATACTTCCTGTCTTTGTTAGCATGGGTATAGCTACAATGGTTGTCATTCCGAGTTGTTCGCTCTGTAATTTTCTTCGCATCGCAGCGATTTTCCGCTAATTGCGCATGCGCAATGTTTGCACTGCGACTGCGCCAAGTAAATTTGCTAAGAAGTTTGGTATTTTACTCACGGCATTACAAGGTTTTTTCTTCGTTCTGGTGATCGTAATGTGATTGACAGGAAGTGGGTGTTTCTGGGCGGAAACTGGACGTTTTATGGGAGTGTGTGAAAAAACGCTGGCGTTTCTGGGAAAAACGCGGGAGTGGCTGGAGAAACGGAGGAGTGTCTGGGCGAACGCTGGGTGTGTTTGTGACGTCAAACCAGGAACGAAACTGACTGAACTGATCGCAGTGGCAGAGTAAGTCCCGAGCTACTCAGAAACTGCAAAGAAATTTCTATTCGCAATTTTGAGAATCTTTCGTTCGCAATTTTGCTAAGCTAAGATTCACTCCCAGTAGGCGGCGACTTAGCGTGTGCAATGCTGCTAAAAGCAGCTTGCGAGCGAACAACTCGGAATGAGGGCCAATGTTTCTAGCGGAGAGGGCAGACAGCAGCACACAGGAAGGTTTATCCACCAGGTGTATCTCCACTGACTTGGCCACAGACAGGCTGAATTCCAGTGGTGGACTGGGATGATAATATTAATGTCACGTACTGGCAGCTGGATGGGCACTGATTGATGGTAATACCGCTAAAGTGGCTGCGGAGCTGCTGTGATTAATATGTACATAAGGGCTTTATTTTTTTCAAATTAAATATTGGCAGCATGCATGCATGCTGTGCACGCTATGTGCCTGATTCTGAGTCAGCCGCAATGACAATGTCACATGTGTTGAGCAATTTTTTGTCTTCTACACATGCTTTTAAGTCGCAATATCACTGGTGTATTTATAATGGGTGCAGTGTGTGAGGTGCACACGGGCCCCTCACACACGCATTTCTTTTAAATACTCACCTTCCAGAGTCCCACACCGATGGCAGTAGCGGTGTTAAATCGCAGAGAAAATGGTGCAGTGGCCATTTTGTCCATTCCTGGGTAATGAGTGGGAGGTGACATGGCTGTGGCTATTCGGATATAAGGTGATTTACCATCTTATGGACATGTTATAGGACAATTGCAGGCATGTCACTGAAGTGGTTGCAAATTCAGATGCATAATCATTCACATTGGAGGCCATACTCTGACGGAGAATCTGCACCTAGAATGTGACTCAAAGTGGGCGCTTCAGCCCTTGCACAGTCAGACACATGGATGTACAGCAGGGTTTATAGTGGTATTTGCATATAGTCACAGAAGAAATACTGGCAAAAAAAAACAAAAAAACACATATACGGATTCAGCCAAGTCTGACTCAGAATCAACCCCTTTTTCCAACATGTGCCCGTCAATGTGATGACCTCATTTTTATCAGTACTTAATTTTATTACATAGCAATTAATACTTGAAACCACCTCTGGGTTTTATCAGGCAGTTTACTCATGAAAAAAATACCTTAATTCCTCTGCTTGTTTCCATAATACTTTTAATTTATCCTGTTGTAATTATCTTTCTATAACAACATATTTATTTATTTATTAGCAGTTTCTTATATAGCGCAGCATATTCCGTTGCGCTTTACAATTAGAACAACAATTATAGAACAAAACTGGGCAAAGACAGACAGACAGACAGACAGAGGTAGGAAGGCCCTGCTCGCAAGCTTACAATCTATAGATTGTATAGAACAGATCTAAAGAAAGTTATTGGACTTCTGAAATCCGGTTTTATTTGTGCATTTGTTTGTTTTTGTACTAGTGCTCATTTATTACAGGATCACTTAGTATTAGGATCTGTAATGTGCCAGTATTGGTTTGAAGACCTTACTTACAATCTATATATATATGCGAAATCACTCACTCACTCACTCACTCACTCATCACTAATTTTCTTACTTCCCGACATGTTAGGAAGCTGAAATTTAACATAGGAATTCTTCAGGTGAGAAATAGGAAAACTATGTTATTAGAATTTTAATAAACCTCCCCTAAGGGGAAGAATAGGGGGTTGACATAATAACGTCCTTACCGATGCGTGGCTTGCGTTGTGTGAACGATAACGCCCAAACGGACAATCAGATCAAAATTTGAAATGCATCTCCACTGTGTAGAATTTAATAAAACACAAAAATGTGAAAGCCCACACTCACTCACTCACTCACTCACTCATCATTAATTCTCTTACTTCCTGATATGTTAAGAAGATTACATTTGACATAGGTATCTGCAGGTGGGAAATAGGAAAACTACATAATTATAATTTTAATAAACCTCCCCTAAGGGGCTGAAAAGGGAGTTGACACAATGACATCATTACCGATGTGTGGCTTGCGTTGTGTGAACGATAACGCCCAAACGGGCAATCAGATAAAAATTTGGATTGCACCTCCAGTGTGTACAATTTAATAAACTACAAAAATGGTCCTGTCACTTGTTACCGTATCTGCTACGGGTGCTCCTCGGGTAACGCCAAGAACCATGGATTAGTATTTACTTACATTAAGATGTCTCAAATTTACATCTCTATAGATTTGCCAAATTTTTAACACTCATTTACATTTACAACCGTGAAAATCAGAAACTCCCGTGCGAAGAACGGGTAGAACAGCTAGTGTAGCATGTAGCTGTACAAAATGCCAAAGTGATTAATTTCACTCAACTGCAGTAATTTGCTTAAAAGTTCTCAATCAATTTCCTAGTACTTCATAAGATTACAATTCAAATGAGACAATTTGTGTTATTACGTTCTTTGCTTAATGAAGTAGAAATTGTATTTTCAAAATCTTAATTCATTTTTTTAATCATGGCATCATTACTGCATGAAATAACTTCATAGGATTTATTTTCTTACTTCATGTGGTGTCAGCTTTCACTTTCTAATCAGAATTATTTAAAGTCCACATCTGTAATTCAGTACTTACAGCACAGATAAGATAATATTTACACTAAAGAGCATTCAATATTTTAACAGATAATGGATACTTAAAAAACAAGTTAAACCTAGCATTAGTAAAATATGTATGAATAAATGTTGCTGGAGATGGCTCTGTACCCAAGGTTTCATTCCTCCTATATGGTAGGAGTGAACAAAGGTTTCTTATATTACAGAGCAATGTTCATTCCCCTATATCTAATATTACAAACATTCTCATACTGTCCTCTGTTACTCCCTATTGCTAATAACCATACTTAACACTCCAGAACATACGGGCTTATTCAGAGTTGTTAGCATACTAACAAAAGGTTAGCAATTAGGTAAAAGCATGTTGCACTCAGTAGCGGATCTTGCCACGGGCAAGCAGGACTTTTGCCCGGGGCGCCGCCTTCCGGAGGGCGCCGGTGCCATCCGGAGGGCGCCGCACCATGGCAAGATCCGCTGCTGCTGTGGTGCCCCCCGCTGCCGCTGCCCGCTGTCCTGTGAATGGGCTACGCGTCTAGTTTCCCTTCGTGGGCTGCCCGCTGTGAAGGGAAACTAGATGCTACGCGTCTAGTTTCCCTTCCTGGAGAGGACCTTAACTGTAATGATGTGCGGTGCGCGTTGACGTCATCGCACACCGCACAGCAAAGGTCCTCTCCACGAAGGGAACTAGATGCTTAGCGTCTAGTTTTCCTTCGTGGAGAGGACCTTTGCTGTGCGGTGCGCAATGACGTCATCACGCACCGCACATTCTACTACAGTACAGGGGGCGTAACTGACCGTGCCCCCTGTATGAAGCCACGCCCCCTAATGCCGCCCGGGGCGCAAGAAGCCCCGGAACCGGCCCTGGTTGCACTGCAGGGGGGGGGGGGGGGGGGGGGGCAGATGTAACATTTGCAGATTTGGGTGGGTTATATTGTTTCTGTGCAGGGTAAATACTGGCTGCTTTATTTTTACACTGCAATTGCAGTTTGAAAACATTCCACACAAATCGAATTCTCTATGCACAAGTCACATCTGCCCCCACCTGCAGTGCAACATGGTTTTGCCCAATAGTTAACTTTTTTGGTTTGCTAACAACTCTGATTAACCCCCATAATTAGAATCTCATTTTGCATGTGCTTAGTGGTGCTAAATGCCAAATTACCCTCTACTAGAAGAAAATTGCCCACACCCCTCTCTCTCTCTTCAATAATACAAACACTCTGCCATCAAGTTCAATGTTTCTATGTTTCTAATATAGTACGTATACAGAATGGAACATATTTCCCGTAAAAAAAAAGTTGATATCCCTGGCGCGTTCATGATGAAGCTCCTCCACATCTACCTTCTGATTTATAATTACACTTGCAGTATCTGCCTACAGACAGGATAATTCATAGCCAGGGCTGGCTGGCAGCTTATAGCCTGGGGGGCAAGTCCAGAGCACTGGCCCATAAGTAATGACGCCATCTTAAATGGAGTTTTTTTTGTTTAAAAAATATTTATTAATAAAAAAAAATAAGATTTTAAACCTACCGGTAAATCTTTTTCTCGTAGTCCGTAGAGGATGCTGGGACTCCGTAAGGACCATGGGGACAGACGGGCTCCGCAGGAGACATGGGCACTTTAAGAAAGACTTTAGGCTCTGGGTGTGCACTGGCTCCTCCCTCTATGCCCCTCCTACAGACCTCAGTTAGAGAAACTGTGCCCAGAGGAGACGGACAGTACAAGGAAAGGATTATAGGTAATCCAAGGGCAAGATTCATACCAGTCACACCAATCACACCGTATAACTTGTGATATACTATCTAGTTAACAGTATGAAAAACCAACATAGCCTCGGTCCACCACCGATGAAACTATAACATAACCCTTATGTACGCAATAACTATATACAAGCCTTGCAGAAGTAGTCCGCACTTGGGACGGGCGCCCAGCATCCTCTACGGTAGGGGTGGGCAACGTGCGGCCCGCGGGCTAGTAACTGTGCCCAGGGAGAGACAGGAGCTGTGAATACCAGCATTACACAGGATGCTGTTTGTTTTCAGCACTGTTTTTTTATTTTATTTTTTTATTACTGGATTACTTTTTTTAGACATTTTGTATTTTGCCCGTAAAAAACTACGTATTTAATGTATATTGTGGTGTATGTTTTTATAGTGTTTTATATATATATATATATATATATATATATATGCACACATATACACACACACACTATGTTTTTATTGTTATATACATAACTATGGGCCTAATTCAGACCTGATCGCTAGCAGGCGATTTTTGCACTGCTGCGATCAGGTAGACGCCACCTACAGTGGGAGGGGGTATTCACTGTGCAGGGGTGTGATCGCATCTGCAGAGAGCTGCACAAACAAAAGTTTGTGCAGTCTCTGCACAGCCCAGGACTTACTCTTCCAGTGCAATGATCGAGACCGGAGTGGACGTCAGAAACCCTCCCTCCAAACGCAAGGTCCCTCCTGCGTTTTTCCAGACACTCCTCTAAAACGGTCAATTGCCACCCACAAACGTCCACTTCCTCTCAATCACCTTGCGATCGCCTGTGCGATCGCTTTGTTCGTACCATCCCGTCGCTGAGGACCGACTGTTAGGGTCTCCTGCCCTGTGCTGCCACGTCGTCATGGCAACCGGGAGACAAGTGCTAGCGGAGTGGCCTGAGCGCAGCTGATACTCCGGTTCGGGTCTTTTGCTGTGCAGTGGTTACAGGCTTTGTGCACGGCAGGGGATCCGGTGCTGGTTTTTGTGCTCACAGTCTGTGAGGTCTGAGTGGGGCGTGGACAGCACCTGCTATATAAGGCCTCTTCTCAGGTTAAGCAGATGCTGCTGAATCTTTGTTGGTTAGTCAGTTCCTGAAAGTTAGCCAGTACTGTGTAGCTTTGTATTTGTTGTTGCTTACTGCAAATAGGCCTTGGGGTCTGGTACTACACTCTGCCAATCCAGACCTAGCAGTAAAACTGGAGTCAGTCGTTTAACTTGCTGAGGTTCTTTTGCTACTCTGTGAACTTAGCAAGTTTGCGGCTGTATTCTCAGACTTGCCTGCCTAAATCCTTTCTCACTGTGCAATGTGTTCAGGTGTCAGTTTAGTGGCAGTAAGCTGAACCTGTGCACTGCAAGTGAGGATTAGGATTGTGGAGACTCTCCTTGTGTCTATCATTCCATCTCTGACCAAGGAGTTTACTGCCACACCCGTTGGTAACCCTTTAGGGTTTTGCTGTTGCCCTTAGCAACAGCATTTCGGGTTCTCTACGTATTAAAACACAACATCTTGCTTTTTCCATCTGAGCATTCCTAATACTAGGGAGACACCCAGTTTCTTAGCCTCTGGGCTTCTCTGTTCACTTTGTGTTTATTTTGTTACCCTATCACCTTCTGTGTACGTAATGTCATATTCCCCAGTCTGTCTGTGAGTTCATTTGTTTTGCATCCCTATCCGTTCAGACACCAGTACATTCCTGCAGGCACTGGTGTGCATAACAGTTCAGACACCAGTACATTCCTGCAGGCACTGGTGTGCATAACAGTTCAGACACCAGTACATTCCTGCAGGCACTGGTGTGCATAACACCGACGCGCCTACACATTGCGGTGCATGTGCAGTTCAGACCCGATTTACAAGATATTTTGTGTGTGGCCCTCGACTATTTACTGAAAGTGTTAAGCGGCCCCCCAGCTGAAATAATTGCTCACCCCTTCTCTACGGACTACGAGAAAAAGATTTACCGGTAGGTTTAAAATCTTATTTTCTATAATGTCCTAGAGGATGCTGGGACTCCGTAAGGACCATGGGGATTATACCAAAGCTCCCAAACGAGCGGGAGAGTGCGGATGACTGAGCAAACAGGAGGTCCTTCTCAGCCAGGGTATCAAACTTATAGAACTTTGCAAAGGTGTTTGACCCCGACCAAGTAGCAGCTCGGCACAACTGTAGTGCCGAGACCCCTCGGGCAGCCGCCCAAGAAGAGCCCACCTTCCTAGTGGAATGGGCCTTAACCGATTTTGGTAACGGCAAGCCTGCCGTAGAATGCGCCTGCTGAATCGTGTTACAGATCCAGCGAGCAATAGTCTGCTTTGAAGCAGGGCCGCCAACCTTGTTGGCTGCATACAGGACAATCGGTGCCTCTGTTTTTCTGATCCTAGCCGTTCTGGCCACTTAAATCTTCAAAGCCATGACCACATCCAGGGACTCGGAATCCTCCAAGTCACGTGTAGCCACAGGCACGACAATAGGCTGGTTCATATGAAAGGATGAGACCACTTTAGGTACGAATTGAGGACGAGTCCGCAATTCCGCCCTATCCATATGAAAAACCAGATAGGGGCTTTTATGTGATAAAGCCGCTAATTCCGAAACTCGCCTAGCCGAAGCTAAGGCTAACAACATGACCACCTTCCAAGTGAGATATTTTAACTCCACCGTTTTGAGTGGTTCAAACCAATGTGACTTAAGGAAACTTAACACCACGTTAAGGTCCCAAGGCGCCACCGGAGGTACAAAAGGAGGCTGAATATGCAGTACTCCCTTCACAAACGTCTGTACTTCAGGAAGAGAGGCCAATTTCTTCTGAAAGAAAATGGATAGGGCCGAAATCTGCACCTTAATGGAGCCTAATTTTAGGCCCAAATTCACTCCAGTTTGTAGGAAATGAAGGAGACGGCCCAGCTGGAATTCTTCCGTAGGAGCATTCCTGGCCTCACACCAAGAAACATATTTTCGCCATAATCGGTGATAATATTTTGATGTCCCGTCCTTCCTAGCCTTTATTAGTGTAGGAATGACCTCATCCGGAATACCTTTTTTTGCTAGGATCCGGCGTTCAACCGTCATGCCGTCAAACGCAGCCGCGGTAAGTCCTGGAACAGACAGGGCCCCTGTTGCAGCAGGTCCTGTCTTAGAGGAAGAGGCCACGGATCTTCTGTGAGCAACTCCTGCAGCTCCGGATACCAAGTCCTTCGTGGCCAATCTGCAACAATGAGGATTGTTCTCACTCCTCTTTGTCTTATTATTCTCAACACCTTGGGTATGAGAGGAAGAGGAGGAAATACATAGACCGACCGGTACACCAACGGTGTCACCAGGGCATCCACAGCTACCGCCTGAGGATCTCTTGACCTGGCGCAATACCTTTTTAGCTTTTTGTTGAGACGGGACGCCATCATGTCTATTTGGGGCAGTCCCCACCGACTTGCGATCTGCTCGAAGACTTCCTGATGAAGCCCCCACTCTCCCGGATGCAGATCGTGTCTGCTGAGGAAGTCTGCTTCCCAATTGTCCACTCCCGGAATGAACACTGCTGACAGTGTGCTGACATGATTCTCCGCCCAGCAAAGAATCCTGGTGGCTTCCGCCATTGCCACCCTGCTCCTTGTGCCGCCTTGGCGGTTTACATGAGCCACTGCGGTGACATTGTCTGACTGAATAAGAAATGGTTTGTCGCGAAGTAATGCCTCCGCTTGATGTAGGGCGTTGTATATGGCCCTCAACTCCAGGACGTTGATGTGGAGACAAGTCTCTAGACTTGACCAAAGACCTTGGAAATTTCTTCCCTGTGTGACTGCTCCCCAACCTCGGAGGCATGCGTCCGTGGTCACCAGGATCCAGTCCTGAATGCCGAACCTGCGGCCCTCTAGGAGGTGAGCACTCTGCAGCCACCACAGGAGAGATACCCTGGCTCTGGGGGACAGGGTGATCCGCCGATGCATATGTAGATGTGACCAGGACCACTTGTCCAGCAGATCCCATTGGAAGGTTCTCGCATAGAACCTGCCGAAGGGAATGGCTTCGTATGATGCCACCATTTTCCCCAGGACTAGAGTGCAATGATGCACTGACACCTGTTTTGTCTTCAATAGGTTCCTGACCAGAGTCATGAGCTCCTGAGCTTTTTCCGTCGGAAGAAAAACCCTTTTCTGGTCTGTGTCCAGAATCAAGCCCAAGAAGGTCAGACGCGTCGTATGAACCAGCTGTGACTTCGGGACATTGAGAATCCAGCCGTGTTGCTGTAACACCTTCAATGAAAGTGACACGCTGTCCAGTAACTTCTCCCGAGATCTTGCTTTTATGAGGAGATCGTCCAAGAATGGGATAATTGTGACACCTTGCTTGCGCAGGAGCACCATCATTTCCGCCATTACCTTGGTGAAAATCCTCGGGGCCGTGGAGAGCCCAAACGGCAACGTTTGACATTGGTAATGACAATTCTGTACAGCAAATCTCAGGAACGCCTGATGAGGTGGAAATATTGGAACATGAAGGTACGCATCCTGTATGTCTAGGGAAACCATAAAATCCCCCCCTTCCAGGCTGGCGATGACCGCTCTGAGCGATTCCATCTTGAACTTGAACTTTTTCAAGTATAGGTTCAGGGATTTTAAATTCAAAATGGGTCTGACCGAACCGTCCGGTTTCGGGACCACAAACAGGGTTGAGTAATATCCCCTCCTTTGTTGCAGGGGAACCTTGACCACCACCTGTTGAAGATACAATTTTTGAATTGCATTTAACACTAACTCCCTCTCTGAGGGAGAAGCTGGCAGAGCCGATTTGAAAAACCGGCGAGGGGGGACCTCTTCGAATTCCAGCTTGTATCCCTGAGCAACAATTTCTATTGCCCAGGGATCCACCTGTGAGAGAACCCAGATGTGGCTGAAAAGTCGAAGACGTGCCCCCACTGGAGCGGACTCCCCCAGGGGAGCCCCAGCGTCATGCGGTGGATTTTGCAGAGGCCGGGGAGGACTTCTGTTCCTGGGAACTAGCTGTGTGCAGCTTTTTCCCTCTGCCCTTACCTCTGGCAAGAAAGGACAATCCACGTACTTTTTGCTTTTATTCGAACGAAAGGACTGCATTTGATAATGAGGCGCTTTCTTAGGCTGTGAGGGAACATAAGGCAAGAAATTCGATTTACCTGCCGTAGCTGTGGAGACGAGGTCCGAGAGGCCTTCTCCAAATAACTCCTCACCTTTGTAAGGCAAAAACTCCATATGCCTCTTCGAGTCGGCATCACCCGTCCACTGTCGGGTCCATAAGACTCGCCTAGCGGAAACAGACATAGCGTTTATTCTGGAACTTAGTAAACAAACATCTCTTTGAGCATCCCTCATATATAATACAGCATCTTTTATATGCCCTAGGGTCATTAAAATGGTATCCTTATCTAGGGTCTCAATCTCCGCTGATAAGGAATCAGTCCATGCAGCCACAGCACTACAAACCCAGGCCGACGCTATTGCCGGTCTAAGTATTGTACCAGAATGTGTGTAAATGAACTTCATGGTAACCTCCTGCTTGCGATCAGCAGCATCCTTGAGGGTAGCCGTATCTTGGGATGGCAGCGCTATCTTTTTTGATAAGCCTGTCAATGCCTTGTCCACCTTAGGAAAGAATTCCCATCGTATCCTATCCTTTTGCGGGAAAGGATACGCCATAAGAATCCTTTTGGGAACCTGCAGTCTCTTGTCTGGGGTTTCCCAAGCCTTTTCGCATAATTCGTTCAGCTCATGCGAGGATGGAAAGGTGACCGCAGGCTTTTTCTCTTTATACATGTGTACCCTCGTGTCAGGGACAGGGGGTTCCTCAGTGATATGCAAAACCTCTTTTATTGCAATAATCATATATCGAATACCCTTTGCCATTTTTGGCTGTAATTTTGCATCATCGTAGTCGACACTGGAGTCTGAATCCGTGTCGGTATCTGTGTCAACTATTTGGGATAGTGTGCGCTACTGAGACCCCGAAGGACTCGGCGACATTGGGACAGGCATGGTTTGACTTCCTGACTGTTGCCTAGCCTCAGCTTTGTCTAATCTTTTGTGCAATAAATTCACATTGGCACTTAAGACATTCCACATATCCATCCAGTCAGGTGTCGGCGTTGCCGACGGAGACCTTGCATTCATACACTCCCCCTCCTCCTTAGGTGAGCCTTCAACCTCATACATGTCGGCACAGGCGTACCGACACACCCCACACACACAGGGGAGCTCTTTTCTGAAGACAGGTTCCCCACCAGGCCCTTTGGAGAGACAGAGAGAGAGTATGCCAGCACACACCCCAGCGCTATATGACCCAGGAAAAAACACAGAATGTTTACCCAGTAGCGCTGTTATAACTTTATACACGCCAATTATGTGCCCCCCCACCCCTCTTGAAAAACTCACTCTCACCATCAGTAAGCAGGGGAGAGTCCGGGGAGCTTCCTCTCAGCGCTGTGCTGTGGAGAATATGGCGCTGGTGAGTGCTGAGGAAGAAGCCCCGCCCCCTCGGCGGCGGGCTTCTGTCCCGCTCAAAATCATTCAAAACATGGCGGGGGCTCTTTATACACATGTACAGTGCCCAGCTGTACATGTATATATATGCTTTTGCCATAGGAGAGGTTTATATTGCTGCCCAGGGCGCCCCCCCTGCGCCCTGCACCCTTACAGTGACCGGAGTGTGTGAGGTGAACTGGAGCAATGGCGCACAGCTTCACCGCTGTGCGTTACCTCTATGAAGATCAGACGTCTTCTGCCGCCTCTGAAGTCTTCTTTCTTCTCATACTCACCCGGCTTCTATCTTCTGGCTCTGCGAGGAGGACGGCGGCGCGGCTCTGGGACGGACGGCGAGGATGAAACCTGCGTACCAATCCCTCTGGAGCTAATGGTGTCCAGTAGCCTAAGAAACAGGACCTTGAAACTCAGAGAAGTAGGGCTGTTTCTCTCTCCTCAGTCCCTCGATGCAGGGAGTCTGTTGCCAGCAGTGCTCCCTGAAAATAAAAAACCTTACTAAAATACTTTCTTACAGGAAACTCAGGAGAGCTCCCTGAAGTGCACCCATCTCCTCTGGGCACAGTATCAAACTGAGGTCTGGAGGAGGGGCATAGAGGGAGGAGCCAGTGCACACCCAGAGCCTAAAGTCTTTCTTAAAGTGCCCATGTCTCCTGCGGAGCCCGTCTATCCCCATGGTCCTTACAGAGTTCCAGCATCCTCTAGGACGTTAGAGAAAAATTAGGCCTGGTGTAAATTATCCCAAAGATACTTATTATATATTATAAATTTGTCAGTGCGGATGCGGATTCACCAGAGCTGTGTAGTGCAGGGGTGGCCAACCAGTCAGTGGCAAAGAGCCAGAAAAGATCTGTAGTCAAGGGTAAGAGCCATATCATGCGCTGCGGCGAAGGCGCGCAAGCTAAAATGTGGGCGTGGCATAGTTATCACAAAGCCACACCCCATTTTTATGCGCACACCTTTCGGTTTGACGTTTGTAGGAGTATGACCTTGTGTCATAACCCCATTTTTAGTCATGTTGTACAGTGCCACATACAAATAAAGCCCCTGTACAGTGCCACATACATATAAAAACACAAAAAAATGGGTGCCTCCACAGTGCCAAATACATATATGCCCCCACAGTGCCAGATACATATATGTCCCCACAGTGCCAGACACATATATGTCCCCACAGTGCCAGATACATATATGTCCCCATAGTGCCAGATATGCCCCCACTGCCAGATACACATGTCCCCCCAGTGCCAGATATGCCCCAAGTGCCAGATACACATGTCCCCCCCAGTGCCAGATATGCCCCCACTGCTAGCTACAAGTCTCGCCAGTGCCATATATGCCCCCCAGTGCCAAATATGCCCCCACTGCTAGATACACATCCCCCAGTGCCAGATACACATGTCCCCCCAGTGCCAGATATGCCCCCAGTGCCAAATATGCCCCCACTGTCAGCTACATGCCTCCCCAGTGCCAGATATGCCCCCCCTGTCAGCTACACGTCTCCCCAGTGCCAGATATGCCCCCACTGCCAGATACACCTCCCCCCAGTGCCAGATATGCCCCCAGTGCCAGAAACACATGTCCCCCGTGTGCCAGATATGCCCCAGTACCAGATACACATCCCCCCAGTGCCAGAAACACATGTCCCACCAGTGCCAAATATGCCTCCGGTGCCAGATATGCTCCCAGTGCCAGATACATGTCCCCCTAGTGCCAGATATGCCCCATTGTAAGATACACATGTCCCCACACTGCGCCCCTCCCCCCCCCCAAGTGCTGCTCACCGCTGCTCTGCTCAGTCTGCTGCATGTGAGGGGAGGAGAGCGCAGTGTGCGCCTCTCCTGCCCCTCAGTCTCCACTCTCCGGCGGTGTTGATTCTCTCTAATTAGGCGCCGGTCCGTGAGCCAATCAGAGTTCGCGAACTGGCAGCTAAGACTCCTGATTGGCTGCCGGTCCGCGAGCTCTGATTGGCTCATGGGCCGGCGCCGGGTACTGCAGACTAGGTCAGCGGGAGGTGCCGTGGGAGCTTACGAGCCGCATGCGGACATAGAAATGGCTGCATGCGGCTCGAGAGCCGCGGGTTGGCCACCGCTGGTGTAGTGGAAGGTGGCGGCCGGCCCGTGACACTTGGCAGTAGCGTGGCCCGGGGGGCACATGGCACCCTGCCCCCCAGGCCAGCCCGCCTCTGTTCATAACTGATCATTCAAAAATCAAAAATCAAAGTATTTTCCAGTCTCTTTTTCCAGTCCTTCTTCACTGATAATGTCATTACCCCTTTTTAGATCATAATCCTTCTATTTTAAATTTGAAATAATCATTTTCCCAGACTGAATTCTGTGCCTCTTCATAAACGATGAATTGCTTAATGTCTCTTTTTTTTTTTAAATAATAATCTGAATGTATTGTGTTGGCTGTAAATATTTGTTTTCATCATTACTCCCCTCCTATACCATTCAGAGTAGGTTTAAACTTTATGTACAATGCTTTTTTATATAAAATGAAAAATTGGTGGGGACATTCTTCTATCTATAGTCAATGAAAGCAATGAAAGCAAAATCTGCTGTACATTCATCTACAAGTTTTACTTTTTACTAAACAGAAAATTGCCCATTGGCAAAATAAATTAGATTATTTTTCTTGATATTGTGTTTTCCTTCTATTTTAGAATGCTGTATATTCATTTGTTCTAGCTTACAACAGTAAGCCATCCCTATTTTGGAGAGACACTCCCACTTTTTGGGCACTGTCTCGCTGTACCACAAACGGGCCGCAGTGTCCCTCGGTGTGTGTGGTGGGGGGGGGGAGACAGGGGGATGGGGAGGATGGAGCCCCCTGTATCCTGCTGCTGTGTGAATAGATGCTGGTGAATGTGCTGTCTAGATGAGTGCTGCATCTATTCAGTGGAGAAAGGGTCTGCAGGAATGCCCTTGCATGACAAAAATGGGGAGCGTAACTCGCAAGTACAACATTTCCCATAATGCCATGCTCACTGCCATAAGTCCATGCCCCATTTTCTGCTTGCATCTATATCACACACATATAGCCCAGCTTATGTTTCTTGGATGTTGGGAGGTATGCATTAACGGAGGCTCTACATTTTATTCTAGTAAAATCAATTGCACTTAATTAATACTGAATTTTGTGCAGTATTAAAAGAAACACAAAGCATGCTTCCCAGCTTTCTTATTTGTTGTCCTGGGACTTCTTGTGTACGGTGAAGGCCCGTGTGCTTTATAGGGCACATGGCCTTGTGTCCAATAAGCCGTGCCCCTGATTGATAAAGTTTTGGGGGCATGACCGCATATCACGTCCCTTTTTCTCGTCACTCCGGGAGCAAGTCCAGCACTCCAGCAGCTGCTGGGTTGCCCCCAGCCTTTCCCTGCAGTGAATGGACAATGGGGATTAGAACCCTACAAAATTACAATATGAGTTACTGAAAAGTCTAGTTTCATTTAACTTTGCATTGTCATTCATACAAACAACTATTTACAGCTGGATATAGTAGTAATTCCCTAATAAGCACATAATACTTGTCATAAACTGGTGACATTTTCCTTTTTCCTATACTTGGATGATTTCATGACAGTTTTCAGCATTAAACAAGTGTAATAATTGGCTCATGCAGAACATTATATTGGCAGTCATCTGGGTTGTCGCCAAAGATATTGTAATTAAACTGGTTGTTTGTGACCTATATCAAGGACAGTTAATACTGTAGTTGTACAATACACATCTGAGTACACTAGTTATCAACGTTTTAATTTATACCTGCTGTCCTTATGTTACTGTGCCAGTCGGAATGAGCTGGTAACGTCTGTTATAGGTATGAACTACTGACTTTAAAAGTACTTAAAGGATCGCTGAACAACAAATAGAGCATGCAATTTAATGAAGCCTTTTTCAAGTTCAACAACAATATGGAACATGCTGGGTGATTCTGAAGACAAGAGCCAGCTTTTATTTTTGGAGCACTCAACAGTCATTTAAATGCATTTATAAAGAATAATTACAGATTAAATGGAATTTCTGCTAAAGAAAGTTAGTCAAATGGATTACTCAAGCCTAACCCTGAACCCCCACCCTTTCACCAACTCCCAGAACAGGCAACAGGTATGTTTCATATTTACCTAGTTGTGCTTCCAGTGCTCTTGGAAATCCAGGGAAGATGTAGTCCAGGTAGACTGCCCTCCGCAACTAGATGTCCTGTCATTAAAGTGAGCTCACCCAACCTATACTGGCTAGTTTATGTCGTCAGCTGAAACTGGCTGACATTGTATCCCAGTTACGCTGCAATGTGCTGCTACTTTAACCCCTGTGCATAGGTTATTGTAACATTTGAAAAATACAAATCTTGACACAGTGAACCTCTCTGATCAGTGGCGTATCTATAATAGGTGCAGTGCGTGCGTTGCACACGGGCCCCTGGGTGCAGAGGGGACCTGCATCGCACACCCTGCACCCATTTCTTCTATATCTACCGTTCTGTCCATCGGTCTCCGCGTGCGCCTCCCCCTCTTCTGTAGCCGGCAATGCTGTTAGTGCTCTGAGCACTAGAGACTCTGGCACAGTGCCAGAGTCTACAGCACATGCACAATTCTCTTGAAAAATGGTCGCCGTGACATTTTCCCGGACACCTGCGCAAGCGTTGTCTCTGGCACTGTACCAGAGTGTCTAGTGCCAAGCACTAATAGTGTTGGCGGCTACGGAAGAGGAGGGGGCCCGCATACGGAGATGGCATACGGGTCCCCTCCTCTGTAGATACGCCACTGCCACTGATATGCCCAAACCAGGCCTCAGTCATGTGACTCTGTGTTCCCTCTGCATACTTATTTCACCTATGGCTTTTTGCTCCATATGTGCTGTGCTGACAGGCTACTGCATTTTACTCTCTTACACATCATTTCAAGTTTGAGACATTTTTGAGATTTTTAGACAATACAGTTTCCTCTGGATTTGAAGCTCTTAAGAAGATGCAATACAGTGTGACAGCTATGTGATATTGCACTGTTACATATTTAAAGTAATTTTATGAGAACATGCAGATCATGTATCGGGTCTACTACGTGTAGCCCCTAAATGATAATGACATCGGGAATAAAAGAGTATAAGTATCCTAGGCCCGATACTATGGGACCTAGGGGTATAATGTAGCAAAAGTGTAAATATAGGAATATGATTTTCATATGTATGTTCATGGTTAATAGCAACTATAATCGCCCTGAACTGTAACTAAAGAAACAAAGGGGGTACACTGGCACCACGGGGCTGGAGAACTGGAGAAAGGACTTTTCCAGAATCCCCTCGTGCGGAGAGCGTTAGTACGCGTGCAGGCGCGCTGTAGATGGTAGAAGACAGCGCAAGGAATGAGGATGGTTTACCATGGGGAGAGGAGAGCGAGACCTTGGAGCTTGGTGACGAAGCGGAGACGGGGAGAGTCAGGACGGAGAGACTCTACTGGACTCCGGGATCGACGGTGCGATCAAACCCCCCTTTCAGCCTCCAGACTGTCCCGACACGGCTATGGCACTACTTGAAGGAGCGGTGGAGGGCCTGGAGGCGGGACCCGGCGAGAGGTGACCCGTCCCCTTCTGATATCCAGGACTGGAGGAGGCGGAAGCGAGAGGCGGCCTTAGAGGAGGGACCCTCCTGACATCGCATACCAGGGAGGCGGCTACCCATTTGAGTGACGGAGCAGCGGCGTCCCCGAGTATCGGGGCAGGGGGAGTGGACTTTACCGCTTGGATCAGTTGAACCGTTCCATCGGGGGTTCAGCTCTCCTCAGCCAGGTCAGTTTCTGATAACCTAGCGGTGCTGCGGTCAGTGGTAGCAATCTGATAAAGGGAGCAGTGACATTTAGAGAAGTGAAGGGACCCAAGCTAATTAGCCTGAAGCATTCCCAGCTCCCAGCTCTCACCACAGTCCACATGTTGGATATAGACTCAGTGGTCCTTCCAGAGTTAGAGAGAGACACAGAAGTTGAATAGAGCAGTGCTAGATAAATGCCCGTGTAACTACTGGGCGCCAGCTGAACCACTAAACTGCTCACAGGACAGCTAGCTACTGTTGATAAATTGTAACAAAGGGCTACATGTATAGATCTGTAAATGCCGGCAAGAGATTAATGGTGGGACAGTCACATATATCCGTCCCAATAGTGAATACAGTGGAGATCACCACCAGCTGCTGTGAGGGTTCTAGGAAAGGGAGGATGAGCAAATCGGTATCCCTAGTACACTAGTGACTATTCCCATTTCGAAGGGACGGCCCGTACATGAAAACCGCAACTCAGTAACTGTTCGGATATTTATGAACTAGTTAAGAGTCTTAGTTACTAAAGAAAGGCATACACACCGACCAGTGTTATTTCCCAGTGGAATAATCGTCTATGGTACCCAACTGTGCACCAACATAAGCTTACTGTCATATTATGAGGAGACAATAAACAGAGGGACATTTGTCATTGCGAGATAGTCGACTCTGGAATATCTGGACTGAGGTAACCCTGCCGGAGAGATCTAAGCCAGATTAATGCAATTTTTTTTGTTCAGTAAACCGGTTTCTGGTATACGTTTTTTGTAATGCATGCAAGGGAAAAATGTATATACAGTAGGACAGGAAGTTTAGAAACGTCATAATGTTTCGGTATGGTAGAAATGCTAATGTGTTGTAGAGTGATACCTTACTATTACTATCGTTGAACTACCCCAGGTAGAAACTTCTAGTGATTGCAGTGCAATAAATACTTACCTATATATACCGACGTCCAGTGAATCCGTCAAGACACGACCTGCAAAACACAGACAAAAAGGTAGGGGTGAATGCAAGTGACAAGGTTATATAAAAGTAAAAGAGTACTATTATCTACCCTTTGCTGGCTTTCCCAAGCAAGCCCTACAATTCCTACGCGTTTGGGTGGAGGCACGCCTAGTACAGCCCAATTGTAACCCAGTTACATATAGCTATATAGAGGGAAGAAGAGGTTACATACCTTATGCCGGCTGTCGGGATCCCAGCGCTCAGAATACCGGCCAGTGCAAAAGAGCCCCTTGCGGGCACAGTGGCACGCCGCTCTATTTATTCTCCTTCCATGGGTGTCGTGGACCCCCCAAGAGGGAGAATAGTTGTCGGTATGCCTGCTGTCGGGATCCTGGCGCTGGTATGCTGAGCGCCGGGGTCCCGACAGCCGGCATATCAAATGTCTCCCGATGTATCTGTATGCATAAATGTATATAATGGTATATTGCACTTCCTCTTCTACATAACACTGTCACCATAGAGTAACATAATTTCTGCATAACAGATATCTTGTATGAGGTCCCAGAAGGAGCTTGTACCATGCAGTCCAGTCTATGCATACTGTCTGAGAGTTGTGTACACACGGTGTACATACTGTCTAAGGTGTGTACATACGGTGAGATCCTTGCTATGCCCGATTTTTACTTGCGATTTCCCTTGAACTCCCCGGAGCCCAGATAGCATAGATTTTGACTAACTTTTCTTGAGATATGAACTATGTGTGCTTACGATTTTGGCTTATGTGAGATTTTGGCTTATGTGAGATGTCATTGACATGTGAGATGAACTAGATAGTACACCGATCTAGCAAGGATTGACTTGCCTGCACAGTCTATCTTTTCTTGCGATGCCGACCTGGTGGGACTGCGCATCGGGATCGAATCGGGATCGCAAGGTGACTTTCACCTTGCGATCTGTACTAACTTTTCTTGCGATTTTGACTATATAGTCAAAATCGAAAGAAAATATCTCACCGTGTGTACACACCCTAATAAGAAAGACGACCTTAACCTTTTTTTAGGTCAGACAGGACATAGATTAGTAGACTACTTTACACCTGTGCCTGCTTATGTCTAGCACTCATTAGCAGAGATGTGCAGAGTAGGACCCTAAGAAATACTTGGTTGAATCAGTTATATATGTGTGAGTGTGTGTGCATATATGTCATTACAAATGACAGTTTTTACATATGAGCTGCAGGACTGTAGACCCCCCAGGTAAAATCCGCCACCCAGCTCACTGTCAGTGAAGCCAGATGCAGTCCATGAGACTGCACTGGCTTCACTGTGACTGTCACAGACACTACAGGCAGTCCTATTGGGAGGTGTTTACTCCCTCCAGGACTGCCAGACCGGGCTGCGATAGGCAGAGAGCTGGCTTCCTCATCAGCCCTAGCCAAATTTTATGGACTGCAACCGATGCAGTCCATAGAAGCCATGGTTTTGTACATGCGCAGTACTGTCACCGCTACTGCGCATGCGCTGGGTCCTGGCTCCTCTGAACTGTACATATTACAGGTGCCAGGATCCGGGCGGGAGAGACCCGGCAGCATCGCCAGTGGCATCCCTCCTCCTCCACCAAGGTAGGAGCCGTCGCTGGTCATTACCCTTATATGGTGTGAGCCACATTCCATAAGAATGTTTATTGTAAGATGGACAGGGAAGCTAAGCAATATCGGTCAATTTACAGTATACGAAGAGTATATATTTTATTTGTTTCACGGGATTCACCTAAGACAGTGGTATGACATGCATCTGTGCATAGATGTCTGTGAGTGTTATCATCGATTCAATTCCTAAGCATCACGTGTGATGAAAAGGATCCCCTTCGCATGAATTGACAGATGAATGAAGCTATGAAAGACATATTTAAGAACTTTCACATATAAATTGAGTATTGATTCTTGTTCAGATATTCTTTTGAATTGCATGCTGTTTTTGTCAACATCATTTATATGCACCAATAAAATGTATTTGTATACATTTATATAATATATTGAGTCTGAGTATATTTACTGACTGACATAGAATAATTTGACTGACACTTGTCAAATAAAAGTGGCGAAGGAATACAGACACTATCTTAATGACAATCGATGGGATGGGCAGGGCACAGGGTGCTATCTACCAGGGCCGTAACTAGGTGTGTGCTGGTGGTGCCTGGCACACAGTGCATGTACACCGAGGGCGCAGGACCATCGGCAACACATGCAGGTCCACGCTGCTCGGTGTGTCCGCGAAAGTTTCAGCAACTTCAGCGCCCGTCAGTGGTGGAGCGGGACGCCGGGTGAGTTTGTAGTGTTTCCGCTCCTGTACAGCACCTCCCCTGCCAGGTCGCCTATCCTGGATTGCTGTATCGATTTTTCCCTCAAAGGGGGCGTGGTCATGGGTCCGTGATTAGGCCCCGCCCCCGACTTTGCCTGTGGTCTGTAGTGACTGTCTGTGTGACTGCGTCCCTCGGCTGTTTTGGACTCGGAGGTAACACAGTGGGAACAGGGCAGGGGAGGGGGGGGAATGAGTGCGTGTGTGGATTTGAGGAACAGAATGTGCGTGTATGGGACAGGCTGAGTGTGTGTGTGTGTGTGTGTGTGTGTGTGGGGGGGGGGGGAGATGACAGGCTGTGTGTGCAGGGGACAGGCTGTGTGTGTGTGGGGGGTGGAGGGGGGACAGGCTGTGTGTGTGTATGGGACAGGGTGTGTGTGTGTGTGCGTGCGTGCGTACGTGCGTGCGCGCGCGCATTGGGGGAACAGAGCAGACTGTGTGTGTGTGGGGGCAAGGGGGGACAGGCTGTCTGTGTGTGTAGGGGACAGGCTGAGTGTGTGTGTGAGGGGTCACAAGGTCGTTAGCTAGAAAGTTTGCAGATGGTAATCTGGAGTAGTATATGTGCTTTGCACACTCTCACTCTAAAAGTTCCCTGTGAGGTACTGATCCCTCTTGCTCTAGAGGTGAAAGCTGCAGCACAATGGTGTAGAAAGAGGTCCCTGCTCGTGTTGCAGGTATATGTACTGACTAAATAATGTGAGGTCAGATACAGTACCACCTGCTTAGTGTCCCTTCAATGCAATCTAGTGTATTGGCTGTTATGCCTCTCTTGCTCAATTCAGCCTCTGTCTCCAATTCCTAACAATTGATGGGCTACAAGGACTAGGAACATCAATACATTGAAGTCCTCAGAGATGCTGATGAAGTGAGGCAAGGCTCCTGATGTGGGTTTTACAGTCTAGCTTGCCTTCAGAGTAATGCTGGTGCAGTGAGATAATGCTACCTGATGCAGGTATTGCAGTGTCTTGCCTTCAGGTCTTCTTCTGCCCCACACTAACTGCTGTAATCTGCCAACTCAACAGCCCTCCTGGCACCCTCCAGCAACCAATCAGCTGCACTGCTGTCGTGTGTGTGTGTGTGTGTGTGTGTGTGTGTGTGTGTGCACTTGTTTATATATCCTAACGGGGACAAGGGCCAGACAGCACACCAACACTGGCGGGACCTCCGACATGGTGGGGACCTAAAATGAGGTCCCCATGAGTCTGACCCTGGGAGGTGATGGGGGAGTCATGTCTCAACTACCCAGCATACAATTCTCGCAAGTCCCAGAGAATCACGTTTACCAGACTGGAATGGGTTTCGGTGTGTATGCAATGCAGAGTGTGTTTAAAGCAAACACTTCCCCAGCAGCGCTGTGGAGCATTCCCCGAATAATCTCCGGTGCTGCGGTGCCACCGGGGGGGGGGGGGGGTTAGGGCGGCCTGCTCGCTCCGCTCCGGTCGGGGGACTTGGCCCGGGGCGGGGGACAGGCGAGGCCCTAACCCTCGCCCTCCCTCGCTCGCCAGCCAGCCAAGTCCCGGCCGGGGACTTGGCCGGAGGCACCCCGTCCGCCCGGCGCGTCAGCGCCTCCGAGCACGGCGGAGCGCGGAAGGGGGGTCCTTCCCTGGTCCGCCCGGGGGCCGACGTGGACTCCCTGGCCGGGCTTAATAGTCGGGGGCGGGTCCACCGGGAGGGGAGGAGGGGCCTCGGGCCGTCTGGACGGGAGCGAGTCCGGGCCTCGCCTCCTGCCCGTCCCCGGCCGGGTCAACCCCCGGTCCGTGCGGCGGCTCCACGGCCTGGGCTTCCCGTCCAGCGGAGGACACCCCTACTCTCGCCTGATCTTCACCCGGCGAGAGCCCGGGCCGCGGAAGCCGGAGAGAGCCCGGGCCGCGGAAGCCGGAGGGAGCCCGGGCTGCGGAGGCCGGCTGGAGCCCGGGTTGCGGAAGCCGGCGAGATCCCTGGCTGTTCTTCTCTTCCATCCATCCGTCCGTTATTTCATTTGCTGTCTGTATGTACGGAGCCTGTGCCGCGGATGCCGGAGGGAGCCCGGGCCGCGGAAGCCGGAGGGAGCCCGGGCCGCGGAAGCCGGAGAGAGCCCGGGCCGCGGAAGCCGGAGGGAGCCCGGGCTGCGGAAGCCGGCTGGAGCCCGGGTTGCGGAAGCCGGCGAGATCCCTGGCTGTTCTTCTCTTCCATCCATCCGTCCGTTATTTCATTTGCTGTCTGTATGTACGGAGCCCGGGCCGCGGAAGCCGGAGGGAGCCCGGGCTGCGGAAGCCGGCGGGTGCCCGGGCTGCGGTAGCCGGCGAGAGCCCGGGCTGTTCTCCTCTTCCATCCTTCCATTATTTCATTTTCTGTCTGTATGTACGGAGCCCGGGCCGCGGAAGCCGGAGGGAGCCCGGGCCGCGGAAGCCGGAGGGAGCCCGGGCTGCGGAAGCCGGCTGGAGCCCGGGCTGCGGAAGCCGGCGAGATCCCTGGCTGTTCTTCTCTTCCATCCATCCGTCCGTTATTTCATTTGCTGTCTGTATGTACGGAGCCCGGGCCGCGGAAGCCGGAGGGAGCCCGGGCTGCGGAAGCCGGCGAGAGCCCGGGCTGTTCTTTTTTTTTTTTTCCCTTTCATTTATTTCCCCCCACCAGGGTGCGCCGACGAGGGGAGACGCCTCCCCGCCGCCGCCGTACCGGACACATCGCAAATTCACAACGGTGGATTATTATTATTATTTTTTTTTACGCGGCCAGCAGGGGGCGCCGCGCGCGCGGACTGGCGCTCGTGAACACTGCATTTAAATCGGTGGTGTGTTTTTGTCTTTTGCCTGGTTTTTTTTAATCTCAATCGTGTATTACCTCGGCTGGCCAGCGGGGGGCGCCGCGGCGGGGACACGGGCGGACCGGGTACATTTCATCTGTTTGGGGCGAGTGCTTTTTTGAAATTTTTTTATCTTTTAGTCTCGTTCCGTTCTTCCCTTCAACTGGCCTGCGGGGGGCGCCGTGCGCGCGGACCGGCGTCCACCCCTGGCCGCTCCGGGACTTTGCATTCAAATGGGTGGGGTGTTTTTCATTTTTTGCCCTTTTTTTTCACTTCCCCCCTCTCAATCGTGTATTACCTCGGCTGGCCAGCAGGGGGCGCCGCGGCGGGGACACGGGCGGACCGGGTACATTTCATCTGTTTGGGGCGAGTCCTTTTTTGAAATTTTTTTATCTTTTAGTCTCGTTCCATTCTTCCCTTCAACTGGCCTGCGGGGGGCGCCGTGCGCGCGGACCGGCGTCCACCCCTGGCCGCTCCGGGACTTTGCATTCAAATGGGTGGGGTGTTTTTCATTTTTTGCCCTTTTTTTTCACTTCCCCCCTCTCAATCGTGTATTACCTCGGCTGGCCAGCGGGGGGCGCCGCGGCGGGGACACGGGCGGACCGGGTACATTTCATCTGTTTGGGGCGAGTGCTTTTTTGAAATTTTTTTATCTTTTAGTCTCGTTCCATTCTTCCCTTCAACTGGCCTGCGGGGGGCGCCGTGCGCGCGGACCGGCGTCCACCCCTGGCCGCTCCGGGACTTTGCATTCAAATGGGTGGGGTGTTTTTCATTTTTTGCCCTTTTTTTTCACTCCCCCCCTCTCAATCGTGTATTACCTCGGCTGGCCAGCGGGGGGCGCCGCGGCGGGGACACGGGGGAGGGTTCATCCGGGCGGACCGGGTACCTTTCGTCTGTTTGGGGCGAGTGCTTTTTTGAAATTTTTTTCATTTTATTTTTGTCATCCCTTCGACCGGCCAGCGGGGGGCGCCGCGCGCGCGGACCGTCGGGGCCCGGGGCCCTGCGTCCCACTTACTTTCGCCCGACGGGAATCGTTTCTTTTGTTTTTATCCGAGAGGACACACGGAATCTGCACCCCCCGCAGTGGCGTCAGGCGGCCACCGGGGGGCGCCGCGGCGGGGATCGGGGGGGCGCCCGGGAGCCGCCTGCCCGTCCGCTGGGCCAAGGGGGCCGGGGCGGGTCACGCGCCGCCGTTCCCCCCCGATCGTCTCGCTCCGAGCCGCCTCTGGCCACCGGGGGGCGCCGTCGGGTGGCGCGGGGGCGCCCCCGCCGCCCGCCGCCTCCCCCCGCACGCGTCGGGCCTCCCCCCGGGCCCCCGCGGGCCGGGGGACGCGGCCGGCGAGCGTCGGACTCCAGCGCGGAAGTGTCGCGGATGAGTGCGGACCGGGGCGCCCGCGGCCCAGCGGCACTTCCAGGGGCTCGGGGAGGAGATGGTTGAAGCCTGGGTGAAGCGCGCCCTCGGCCGTCCGTGTCGCTACCCGCCGGAGAACACCTCCGCCGGATCAGTAGGTACCAACGAGGCGAGCGAGAGAGCCGGGACTCTGTCCGGGGCCGAAAAGCCTGTTTCCCTGGAGCTTTTGCGAAAGGACCCGTGACAGAAGATGCGCGGAGCTCAGAGATCAGCATGGGCAGGGCCTTCTTGCATCCGATTTTGCCCAGGCAGGGCTCCAGGAACCGGGTTACAAAAAGCAAAAAGCCCTGGAGCTCAAACGAAAGGTTTAGTGACAAGATAGCCGTGGAGCTCCGATAACAGCATGGCAGGACCAGGATGGGGCCTATAAAGGGTCCACGGCGGGCATCCGTTGGAGCCCGACGTACGGGCCGGGCACGTCTCCTTCTCCCCCGGAGGCAGCGCCCCCCCAGCGGGCCAAATCGGGTACTGCAATTTGTGGAAGTTTCGCAGATGAGTGCGGACCGGTGTGCCTCAGGCTGGGAGGCACTTCCAAGGCCTCGGAGAAAAATTGCAGGGCGCGCCGCAAAAGTGTCGCGCGCGCCTCCCGTCCCACTACGTCCGAGAGGACCCCCTGAGCGAGATTTACAGGTGGCGGATGGATTACGGTATGGAAACAGTGAACCAAATGATTTTTGGAGCTCCGGCGAATGGGTTTGTGAGAGGATAGCTGTGGAGCTCCGATATCAGCATGGGCAGGACCATCTCCCCGATGGGGCCTATAAAGGGTCAAGATGGGTGTCCGTTGGAGCCCGACGTACGGCCTGGGCACGTCTCCTTCTCCCCCGGAGGCAGCGCCCCCCAGCGGGCCAAATCGGGTACTGCAATTTGTGGAAGTTTCGCCGATGAGTGCGGACTGGTGTTCCTCAGGCTGGGAGGCACTTCCAAGGCCTCGGAGAAAAATTGCAGGGCGCACCGCGAAAGTGTCGCGCGCGCCTCCCGTCCCACGACGTCCGAGAGGACCCCCTGAGCGAGATTTACAGGTGGCGGATGGATTACGGTATGGAAACAGTGAACCGAATGAAAATTACTCTTTTCTTTCAGCAACCCGATCGATGTGGCACCCCGCGCCCCGGCGGGGAGGGACGATCGCTCGGCCGGAACCCAGGGGTCTCGGCCGGCTCAAGGCGAACCCGACCCTCCCTCTGCCCACGGCGCGCCCGGAACCTCTCGGCCCGGAGAGGGTGTCCGGTCCCCAGGCGTCCGCCCGATCGCTCCGGTTTCCGGAGCCGGGCGGGCCCCGCACCCGTACCCCGTGCGGCGCGGTCTGCTCCGTCCGCCGGCACCCGCAGGCGTCTGATGCCGCTAGGGGTGCCGGGGAAGCGTCCCCCTCGCCCAGCGAAGGGCGCTCGCCCCCGGACCCCGGCGGAGCACACGATTTCCCAGGAACCGAATGAGCGTCGCATCGAGATCCGAGGACGCGGCCAGCCCCGATGGCCGCTCCTTGCAGCCCCAGGAGAGGGCCCTGCGCGCTGCCCCCGCTCCGGCGAGGCGGTCGCACGGAAGGGTTTGCCTGCCGGACCTCCCCCGCCGTGGACGGGAGGGCCGGACGGGGCGGAGGTCAGAGCGCGAGAGAGCGCGGGAGAGGAGCCGAGTCTGGCGGCAGGGCGAGAGAGAAGCGCAGACTCGGAGCAAGACCGTCCAGGAGACGCAGGGAGAGCGGGAGGTGCTTTTCGGAGGGAGCCGGCGGAAGCCGCGTTCGCCCGTGCGCCAGACGGTGGCACCCCGGAAGGGCGATGGAGCCTCGTGAGGTGGAACTTCTTTACACCCTTTCACCCCCCCGGGACCAGATGAAACCCGTCAGGTGTAGATCGGGATGAGGTGGGGCTGGGGGCAGTTGCTGCCGTCCCAGCGAAAAAAACCATCCCCCAGGACGGCTTGCACAGGTTTCCTATCGAACGGGTTGTCGGGTGAGGAGAAAACAGGCGAAATCTAGCGTGGTGATGTTGCCCCTCCCCGGGGTGTCCGCCCGACGGTGCGGTGGCGGCCGGGCCCCGCCGTCCACTCTGACTCCGAGCTTCCCAATCGGCCCTGACCGGGGACGGCCGTCCTCCTCCTCCCGTCCCCATATTTTCCGAGTGCCCGCTCGGCTCGAGACCCGCCCCGGTCCGCCCTGCCGTGCGTCGGTGGATGGAGCCCGGTCCGGCGGACCCTCCGCTTTCGAGACGGCGCGCGCCGCGGCCCCCCCGACGTTCGGGCGCGCGCCGGCCGATACCGAGAGCTACCTGGTTGATCCTGCCAGTAGCATATGCTTGTCTCAAAGATTAAGCCATGCACGTGTAAGTACACACGGCCGGTACAGTGAAACTGCGAATGGCTCATTAAATCAGTTATGGTTCCTTTGATCGCTCGACCCCGTTACTTGGATAACTGTGGTAATTCTAGAGCTAATACATGCCGACGAGCGCTGACCCCCAGGGATGCGTGCATTTATCAGTCCAAGACCAATCCGGGGGTTCCCGGCGGGTCGGCCCCGGCCTCCCGCCGCCCCCGGCCTCTCTGGCGACTCTAGATAACCTCGGGCCGATCGCACGTCCCCGTGACGGCGACGACGCATTCGGATGTCTGCCCTATCAACTTTCGATGGTACTTTCTGCGCCTACCATGGTGACCACGGGTAACGGGGAATCAGGGTTCGATTCCGGAGAGGGAGCCTGAGAAACGGCTACCACATCCAAGGAAGGCAGCAGGCGCGCAAATTACCCACTCCCGACTCGGGGAGGTAGTGACGAAAAATAACAATACAGGACTCTTTCGAGGCCCTGTAATTGGAATGAGTACACTTTAAATCCTTTAACGAGGACCCATTGGAGGGCAAGTCTGGTGCCAGCAGCCGCGGTGGAAGGAGGTGTGTCAGAGCTCTGCACTAGAAGGGAGAGAAAGCTTGGTTTCTAGCAAGTATTCCCGGGGATTTTTCCCCCAAAACCATGGACCCTCCTGGGGAAGGTGGTCTGGAGGGGCCCCTGCCGGGACCTGGCCCTGGTCCCCATTTAATACCATCAGAAAGGCAGGTGGCTGAAAATGTTATGGAAAAAGAGTGTTTGCATGCAGCAAACGAATACACAGACCTGCTGCAAAGTCTGGAGGAGGTGGAAGCACAGGTCAGTAATCCGGTGGAGCCGGGTGCACCATTGGGAAAGCCCCAAAAGGTATGTGCCGAAGTACCTGGGGTAGCTTTGGTGCTGCCAAGCGGAAGGCAGCTAATACCCCCGAGTATGTTACCCCCCCCTTCTGCTGTGAAGGAGTCTGTTGCAGAGGTGCAGTTGGAGCCAGCATGTGGCCCGGTGAGCAGTAGTCCGGTGCTGCTTTTCCCAGCAGGTGTGGAAAGTGTGCAATCAGCAGTGGAAGAGGTGCACACACAGGGAATGCTGATGTTGGAATCCAGGATGGCTGCTGTGGGGGAAGCCAATATTGAAGGTACAGTGATTGAGAATGATGCTGTTTGCCAGGGGCTGGTGCACCAAACACTGGTTAGTACACTGTCAGATGACATGGATGTGGGTGCAATGGATCAGTGCCTTTCACAAGGTACTGTTGCAGGGGTGTCTGCTGAGACTGTTGGAGTGAAACCTCCCCATGATGAGGATAAGATGTCTGCATCATTAATATCTGACTCTGTGGATGTTTCTTGTATTATGGGAGAAGTTGCAGCACCCCAAACTGCTGAGGAGGAGTCTTCAGGTCCCCCTGTAGTGCCTGTGTGCATTGCAGACTTGGAGAAAGAGGTCCAGAGGATAAAGAAATGGATTACAATTAAGAAAAAAAAGCGCAATAGTGCTTTTAGCAGGGACCGTGCTATTTTTACTGCAGAGGTAATGGAGTTGGAGGAGAAGTTGAAAAGTGTCAGTGAGAAGCTCAATGTTGCCTTACAGTCCCAAAGTGCTTTAAGTGCAGAATTGCCTCCGAATTGTGAAGCGCAGCGCCCTGCATCAGAAGTAGAGGGAGAGGATCCGACATACTCAGCCATTAGGAAGCTGGAGGGTGATGAGTCATGTGCATTACAGATCCCTGCTGCAGAGGAGAGAATGGAGGTTACTATGCCAGTTGTGACAAAGACATTTGGGGACATTGAGCCTGCATATAGCATTGGGCCTGGGCATGATGCTGAGGCGTTACCAGGTGCCTCCTCTAAGGGCATTGCCGATGAAGCAGACCCGGGTATAAGTAAGGCTGTGCTTAAAAGAAATGCTGTTGTGCTATTGCCTAAGATTGATTTATCTAAGTCTGCGCAGGGTATGCCGGCGCTTGACAAATCAGATCTAAGTGTTCCCAAGAGGCATTTGGTAGAGACCATTTTTGGGGATTTGGAAGTCCCAGTCAGAGCTTGGGGTGCACTTTCCCTTTTGGAGAAGAAAAATAGTGCTAGTATTAGCCCTGTGGGGGGTGCGGATATGGGTAGTGATACTGGTGGTTTGGATAGGTCTGGCCAGGTTCCAGCTATGCCTCCACCTGTTGCATCTGAATTGAATACCAAGAAGTCCCCTCTGTTGACCACTGGGCAAAATGTGGCTCAGCCCGCAGTGGTTGTCCCTGAGAATGCTTCCTATGCTAAGGTAGTGTCGGATAGGCCTCCTGTTAGTAATTTGGGTGGGGGTGGGCTCCCTAATAGTGGTGGCCAAATGGCTAAGCGCCGTAACGCGGTCCAGTTAAAGTGGGTGGGTGAGGGATCGCCCCCTTCAAGGTCGGAGTTTTTGAAGGCGGTGTTTAGCATGGGGTTTAAGCCTAGTGACCTCTTTGCCTGCATCCATCCTGTGGGGTCTCCCGATTTTGACTTAAGTTTTGAGGTGTACAATGGCCTGCAGGTTTTTTGGAGTATGTGGGGGGCTGTAAAGAACTTAGAGCCATGGGTAAACTACAAGGCATTCGCTATTACAAGGAAGGAGGTTGTGAAGGTCACCATTCTTGTAAGAAACGAGTCTGTCAGTAGTGTGGACCTGGCCTATTGGTTGTCACGGTTTACGGAGTCCATGGTCACCCCATTGTCTAAAGCCCCAGGTGAAATGGATGTATGGGGGGGTGCATGGGAAGGGAAGGTCCGTCTTAGAAATGGGGTGCACATCCCCTCAGCGGCATACATTGGGCGTGACCGTATACAATGTTTCTACCCAGGTCAACCCAGAATGTGTCACCGCTGTGGGGATTTCAGACATTTAAGTCGTGACTGCCCTGTATTGAAATGTTCCAGATGTAATGCGCTTGGCCATTTAGCTGGTGACTGTGGGAAAATTGTCTGTAATTTATGTGGAGTGGAGGGGCATACTTTTAGTAGATGTGGAATGGCTTTCCATAATTCCATGTTAGATGAAGAGATGGGGGCGGTAGCACAGAGGGTAGAGGAAGATGATCGCCAGGCACCTGTGTTGCCTCTGGCAGCTGCCCAGGTGGTAGCAACATCTTCTGTTTTGAGTGTCTCGAGTGAGGTTGCTGGGGGAAGTTCTTTTGGAGGTGGTGGGAAAGCTGAGGTTGAGCCTTTTAGGTTGGTTGTTGGGTCCAGGAGAGGAGGAAGAGGTAGGGGTAAAAGGGATGGTGATGATCTTATTTTGTCAAACCGGTTTGGGGCATTCTTAAGTGAGGAGGAGGACGAAGAAGGGGAGATTGTTAGGACTGATAATGGGGATTTGGTATTGCAGACCAGAGTAATGAGGCGGAGGAAGGTTTCATCTCATGCTACGTCCCCCTACCAGGTGGCTTCGGGGTCAGGAGGTGGTAAGGGTAAGAACAAGGATAAGGGAAAGAGGAGGAAAGTAGCAGGGGTGGCTTCTAGCAAGTTGGAGGATTTCTTGGTTGAGGGGAAGGTTAGTCAAACTGTGATGACAGTAGAGGAGTTAGCTCCTGCGGTGCAGAATTTGACCCATAAGGAGGTGGGGGCCTCCCCTTCCCTTCCTAACCCTGGTTCTGTACCTGCTGTTGTGCAGGGGACTGGAATGGGAGATCCTTGTCAGCCTCTTTCCGTAGCTCCTACAGTGTTGGAGGTTCTTCCCACCTCTGGTGCTCCAGACCCTTTAGGTTCTGAGGGGGGTTTGGGTGCTTCTAATGGTTGCCCCAGTGGGGTGGTTGATATATCTCTTGAAGATGGTAATATTGCTATGGTTCCTTCCTCCCCTGTGCCTGATGAGGGCTCTTCCTCGGATGAGGAAGTATTCTTGGAAGGTGACTCTCTGCCGGCTGGGGTGAGCATGAAGAGGTGGGGGTCATCGGATGAAGAGTCCCAAAAACAAGTAAAGAAGAAGTGAGCTGAGTCCTACTTCTACAGCCCTGAAGGATGGCTCCCCAGCCCATAAGATTTGCCACTATTAACGTGGCTTCTATTCTGTCAGAACGTGCTCGTCACATGGCCTTTATTTTTTTCAACACGCTTGTGGTTGATTTTTTATTTTTGCAAGAGACTAGGGTAGGTCGACTTGCCGATCTTCACAAGGCGAAAGCTGAGTGGAGACGCGGTCCCTCCTATTGGTCTCTTGCGGCCGAGCCGTACGGTGGGTTGGCGGTTCTTTTTACCGGCATGGTAAACATCCAGCGGGTCATTGAATTACAGGTAGGCAGGTGTATGATTTTGGATGTCAATCTGAAGGGGCATGACCTGAGGCTTATAAATATTTATGGTCCCCAAACTAAGTGGGACAGGAAGTGTCTCTTCAGGGAGATAAAGCCATATCTTTTTTCGGCCCGGCAGGTGGTTTTTGGTGGTGATTTTAACACTGTCCTTAGGCCAAAAGACAGGGGGGGTTCAAAGACTACCCTGGGCTATGATTCCCTTTTTTTAGATAGCATGGTTAGACAGGCAGGCCTGGTGGATGTGCATATTCGCCACTCCCCAGACCTCACGGGTTTCACCTTTTTTAGAGGTAGATGTAGGAGTAGGATAGATAGGTTTTTTGTTAAGGAGAATTCGAAAACTTCGGCTCCTGAGTTGAAGCCAGTAGAATTCTCTGATCACGTTTGCCTCTTTGCATCCTTGAATGCCTCAGAATCCCCTCAGAAAGGGCGGGGCCTGTGGCGTTTGAACTCTGAGCTCCTGAGGGAGGAAGAGATCAGACAGTCCTTCAGAGACTTCTTTGAATCTCAGGAGTCACTGTTGGAGGCTGGATGGAGTAGGTCTGAGTGGTGGGAAGTATGTAAAAAGAGAACTCGCAAGTTATTTCGCAACCTTGTAGCCAAAAAGAACTTGGTAAGGCAGAATATCTATCATGCCTTGAGGAAGAAACTTGATCTCTTGATTTCTGAGCAGGGAGATGGTGGGGAAATCTCCCGGGTGAAAGCTCGGATGAAGGAGTACCAGTATGACCGGTATGCTTCCTTGGTTCTGGAGAGGGATTATGGTAAATACCACTCGCCTGATCCCTACCAGAGCTGCAGGAACTCGGTTAACTGTAAGGAGGTGAGGGGGTTGCGTGATGACCGGGGTGTCCTTCGTGAGGATAAGGAAGGCATTCTGGGAGTTGTGCGATCCTTCTACTCTGACCTTCTGTCTGAGAAGCCACTCATCAGAGAGAGGATGGAGCGGTTTCTGAGGGAGACTCCGGGGCTTGAGAGCCATGGCAGTGTTCTTGATTCCTTGGGGAGTGAGATAACGGTGGAAGAGGTCAGGATGGCCATAGACTCTTTGTCTATGAAGAAAGCCCCAGGACCGGATGGGTTAACCTCCGAGTTTTATAAGACCTTTGCTGACATCCTGGCCCCTCGTCTTATGGAAGTATTTAATGAGAGCCTGGGGGAGGGGTTGCTCCCTCCTTCCATGAGACTGTCTGCCCTTATCTTGCTTTCTAAAGGAAAGGATCCGTCTCGTATTGAGAACTGGCGCCCCATCGCTCTTCTTAATACAGATAGGAAGGTTCTGGCAAAGGTGCTTTTTACCAGGCTGATGGAAGTTTCCGGGCTTTTGCTTTCCCCCTCACAGCACTGTACCGTGAAGGGTCGGAGCACATTTAGTGCTGTCCTTGGCGTCCGGGAGGCCGTGGAACGGTGCCGTGCTGAGAGATGGGGAAAGTACCTGCTGGCATTGGATCAGTCGAAAGCTTTTGATAGGGTTAACCATGACTACCTGTGGGCTCTACTTGAATGGTATGGCCTCCCAGTGAGGGTGGTAAATTGGCTGCATATCATCTACAGGCAAGCTGAGAGCTTCCCTCTGGTTAATGGTTGGGTGGGCCCTACCTTTGGAGTGGATTCGGGTGTCAGACAGGGCTGCCCCCTGAGCCCCCTCCTATATGTCTTTGCCATCGACCCCTTCATCAGAAGGCTGGAGGGTGGCATTGTAAGGGGGGTCCTGCTGAGCCCGGGTTGTCCTTTAAGGGTGGTGGCTTATGCAGACGATGTCACAGTCATCTTGTCAGATCCATCAGAGGCGGATGGTGTGATGTCGGCTGTCCAGGAGTACTCGGAGGCTTCGGGTTCTCAGGTCAACCAGGATAAGAGCGAAGTTTTCT